>NW_025215039.1:0-60045 GCF_004010195.1 Chiloscyllium plagiosum
GGGTCAGGATGACAGTGATAGAGTGACTCTGAGGGGTTCAGGTTGACGGTGATAGAGTGAGTGTGAGGGGGACACGGCGAGGGTGGTAGTGTGACCATAAGACCATAAGACATAGGAGCGGAAGTAAGACCATTCGGCCCATCGAGTCCACTCCGCCATTTTATCATGGTTGATGGGCATTTAAACTCCACTTACCCGCATTCTCCCTGTTGCCCTTAATTCCTTGTGATATCAAGAATTTATCAATCTCTGCCTTGAATCCATTTAGCGTCCCGGCCTCCACTGCACTCTGTGACAATGAATTCCACAGGCCCAACACTCTCTGGCTGAAGAAATGTCTCCGCAGTTCTGTTCTGAATTGACCCCCTCTAATTCTAAGGCTGTGCCCACGGGTCCTAGTCTCCTCGCCTAACGGAAACTATTTCTTAGCGTCCAAACTTTCCAAGCCATGTATTATCTTGTAAGTTTCTATTAGATCTCACCTTAACCTTCTAAACTCAAATGAGTACTATCTCAGGATCCTCAGCTGTTCCTCGGATATTAGACCTTCCATTCCAGGGATCATCCACGTGAATCTCCGCTGGAAATGCTCCAGTTCCAGTATGTCCCTCCTGAGGTATGGGGCCCAAAACTGGACACAGTACTCCAAATGGGGCCTAACCAAAGCTTTATAAAGTCTCAGTAGCACATCGCGGTTTTATATTCCAACCCACAAGATAAATGACAACATTGCATTTGCTTTCTTAATCACGGATTCAACGTGCATGTTTACCTTTAGAGAATCCTCGACTAGCACTCCAGATCCCTTTGTACTTTGGTTTTATGATTTTTCTCACCGTTTAGAAAGTAGTCCATGCTTGTATTCTTTTTTCCAAAGTGCAAGACCTCGCAGTTGCTCACATTGAACTTCATCAGGCACCACTCTCCCAAACTGTCCCGATCCTTCTGCAGCATCCCCACTTCCTCACTACTACCTGCCTGTCCACCTAACTTCGCATCATCGGCAAACTTCGCTAGAATGCCCCCAGTCCCTTCATACTGAACCCTGTGGGACACCGCTTATCACCGGCTGCCATTCCAAAAAAGAACCTTTTACCCCAACTCTCTGCCTTCTGTCAGACAGCCAATCCTCAATCCATACCAGTAGCTCACCTCGAACACCATGGCCCCTCACCTTACTCAGCAGCCTTCCGTGTGGCACCTTAACAAAGGCATTTTGGAAGTCTAGGTAGACCACATCCACTGGGTTTCCCTGGTCTAACCTACTTGTCACCTCTTCAAAGAATTCTAACAGGTTTGTCAGGCACGACCTCCCCTTACTAAATCCATGGTGACATGTTCTATCCCGAGCCTGCTCTTCCAAGAATTTAGAAACCTTATCCTTAATGATGGATTCTAGAATTTTACCAACAACCGAGGTTAGGCTAATTGGCCTATAATTTTCCATCTTTTGCCTTGATCCTTTCTTGAACAATAGGTTTCCAACAGCGGTCTTCCAATCATCCGCGACTTTCCCTGACTCCTGTGACTTTAGAAAGAGCTGAACCAAAGCCTCCACTATTTCCTCAGCCACCTCCCTCAGAACTCTAGGATGTAGCCCATCGGGGCCAAGAGATTTGTCAATTTTAAGACCTTTAGCTTTTCTATCACTGTCTCTTTTGTAATGGCAACCATACTCAACTCAGCACCCTGACTCTCTTTAATTTTTGGGATATTACTCATGCCTTCCACTTTGAAGACTGACGCAAAGTACTTATTAAGTTCTCCAGCTATTTCCTTATCTCCCATCACTGGGCTTCCAGCATCAGTTTGATGTGGCCAATGTCAATTTTTGCCTGTTGTTTGTTTCTTATACATTGAAAGAAACTTTTACTATCATTTCTAATATCACTGGCTAGCCGACCCTCATATTTGATTATCTCCTTCCTTATTTCTCTCTTTGTTATACTCTGTTTGTTTTTATTGCCTTCCCAATCTTCTGATTTCGCAGTGCTCTTGGCCACTTTATAGAATCTCTCTTTTTCTTTGATACATTTCCTGACTTCCTTTGTCAGCTATGGCTGTCTAATCCCTCCCCGGATAATCTTTCTTTTCGTGGGAATGAACATCTGTACTGTGTCCTCAATTATACCCACAAATTCCTGCCATTTTTGGTCTACTGTCTTCCCTGCTAGGCTCTGCTTCCAGTCGACTTTCGTCAGTTCCTCTCTCATGCCCTCATAATTACCTTTGTTTAACTGTAACACCATTACATCCGATTTTGCCTTCTCTCTTTCAAACTGCAGACTGAACTCTACCATATTATGATCGCGGCTTCCTAAGTGTTCCCTTACGTTAAGATCTTTTAGAAAGTCTGGTTCATTACATAGCACTAGGTCCAAAATAACCTGCTCCCTTGTGGGCTCCATGACAATCTGTTTCAAAAAGCTATCCTGTAAGCAATTCAAGAATTCCCTTTCTTTGGATCCACTGGCAACATTATTTACCCAGTCCACCTGCATATTGAAGTTTCCCATGATCACCGTGACCTTGCCTTTCTGACATGCCTTCTCTATTTCCCGGTACATGTTGCGCCCCTGGTCCTGACCACTGTTAGGAGGTCTGTACAGAACTCCCACTATGTTTTTTTTTTGCCTTTTTGGTTCCTCAATTCCACCCACAGACTCCACATCATCCAACCCTATGTCATTCAGTGCCATAGATTTAATTTTGTTCTTAACGACCAGGTCACCCCGCCCCCTATGCCCACCTCCCTGTCTTTTCGATAAGTTGTAAATCCTTGGATGTTTACTTGCCAGTCCTGAACCCCCGCAACCATGTCTCTGTGATGCCTACCACATCATAATTATTCACGATGATCTTTGCGTTTAGTTCATCAACTTTGTTACGAATGCGACGAGCATTCAGGTAAAGTGTCTTAATGCTAACTTTCTTATCATTAGAGATATTGGAAGTCATAAGATGTCCTAAGTTATCCTACCTTTTTGTTGCATTCCTAATCTGCCTCAAGGGTAAATTCACCTGCATACGTGCTGCTTATCTTTCCATTTAACTCCATACGCCCTGTCGCTTTCACTTTCCCTTCCCCCCAACTCAGAAGTTTAAAGTCCTACTGACGACACTATTTATCCTCTTCGCTGGAACATTGGTACCAGATCGGTTCAGGAGGAGACCGTCCCAACGGTACAGATCCCCCCGGTTTCAAAACTGATGCCAAGGCCTCATGAAATGGAATCCCTCTTTCACACACCAATCCCTGAGCCATGTGGTTACTTCCCTAATTTTCTTATCTCTATGCCAATTGGCTCATGGCTCAGGCAGTAATCCGGAGATTATGACCCTTGAGGACCTGTACTTCAATTTCCTTCTTAGTGATTGATAATCCCCAAACAGGTCCTCCACCCTAGCTTTGCCAATGTTGTTAGTCCCAACGTGGACCACAACAACTGGATGCTCCCCCTCCCGCTCCAATATCTTTTCAAGCTGGTCGGAGATGTCCCGCACCCTGGCACCAGGCAGGCAACACACCATGCGAGACTTCCGATCCGGTTTGCATTGGATAATATCTCTCCCCCTAATTATAGAATCCCCTATATCAGCTACTTGTCTTTTTGCTCCCCCCTCTTGAATGGCCTTCTGCACCATGGTGCCGTGGTCAGCTGGCTCATCCTGTCCAGAGCCCTTTTCTTCATCCGTATAGGGAGCAAGAATCTCATACCTGTTGGACAAGGTCAAGGGCTGAGGCTCCTGCACTCCTGAACTCAGGTTCCCCCTACCTGCCTCACTTACAGTCACACTCTGATGTCCCTGATCACTAACTGAATGTGAATTACTTAATCTCCCGGGTGTGACTGCCTCCTGAAACAAAGCGTCCAGTTAACTCTCCCCCTCCCGGATGTGCCGCAGTATTTGAAGCTCAGATTCCAGATCATCAATTCTGATCCGGAGTTCTTTCAGCAACCAACACTTGCTGCAGATGTGGTCACTGCTATTCACAATGGGAACAGCCAGCTCCAACATCATACAGCTGCAACCAGGTTTGACTGGAACATCACGTTTGTCAGAAAGTGAAAAAGTGAACAATGGCCTCCCTTCAATGAGAAGATGGTTTGGGTCCAGTCGAGGAATTGTCCCTCAAATAGGAAAGGCAGTATAAACAAACGCAATGCTCCGCGGGGAAAAAGTGAAGAACAATAGAATCGGTGTCAGAGAGAGAATCAAATTGGGAACCAGGAGGAATGCTGGAGGTTCAGAGGGAAATGGTAGAGCAGAGGGGCTTTATGGGAAAACTGAGAGTCAACAAAGAGCTGTCTTGGAATCCTCTGTGGGCACCTCATAGTAAGCATGCCAAAAGATGGAATTAGGCTGGTTTGAAACTAGAAAGAGGATTTATACCTGGAAAATGATCTCTGTATGTAGTTCGAATACACATACATGCATTGTAGTTGCATGTTTGACTGAAACATTCAGGAGGCGATTGGATGATCTTTGATTCAAAAAAAAGCGAGGATGTGAGGGAAGGAGGAGATCATTACTCAGCAAAGAGTTCAGTTGAAGAGCTGGTGTAACCATGATCGGTCAAATGACACCCTTCTGTGCCAAAAGGCGTCTGTGATATTCAGTGTGATGTCTTGAGAGTCCTTCAAATCCATAAATATCACGTCTTTGTAACCTCGTCGATCCTGTATGATACATTCTAATCTCTGCAACCTCCATCAGCCAATGTAGCCCTCATTATCTCTGGAACTCATATAGGCCATATAAACCTTCCTTCTCTGGAATCTCCTCCAGCCCCAATAACCTTTCCTCTCTATAAAACATGCCTGAAGTCTTTACAGCTCTCCCCTTCTCTGCAATTATTCGGATTCATAGAAACCTAATTTTTGCAATCTCCTCCAATCGTTTCCACAAACAACCTTACTAACTGCCTCCTTATCCCGTCTTTGTAACCTCGTCGATCCTGTATGATACATTCTAATCTCTGCAACCTCCATCAGCCAATGTAGCCCTCATTATCTCTGGAACTCATACAGGCCATATAAACCTTCCTTCTCTGGAATCTCCTCCAGCCCCAATAACCTTTCCTCTCTATAAAACATGCCTGAAGTCTTTACAGCTCTCCCCTTCTCTGCAATTATTCGGATTCATAGAAACCTAATTTTTGCAATCTCCTCCAATCGTTTCCACAAACAACCTTACTAACTGCCTCCTGCCCTGACAGTTTGCAGTATCTCCATAAACTGCAGCCACTACAGTGTTCATTCCTTCTCCAGCACCACCAACCCTGCTCATCTCTTTTTTCTTTGCTCAAGTCCCTACAATTATCCCTGTTATGTAACGGACTCATTTATCTCTCCACTCTGCAGGCATCCTGCCTATATTCCTGATGAAGGGCTATTGCCCGAAACGTTGATTTTCCTGTTCTTCGAATGCAGTCTGACCTGCTGTGCTTTTCCAGCACCACTCTAATCTAGATTCTGGTTTTCAGCATCAGCAGATCTTGTTTTTACCTAACCTACTCAAATGCCTAAATACCGTGTAACATCCTCTAGTCCCGATAATGCTCCTGATCTGTAACCACCTTCTGCTCCTACACAGCTCATTGTCTCTGCAACCTCCAGATTCCAAATCCATTCCGATCTTTGGAAACACCTCCAGCCCTTCCTCTCTCTGTAGTATCTACCAGATGTTAAAACTGAAATAACTCCACAGAGCCCGGTATTTCGTTAACAAATCACCTTTTATTTCTCCATGCATGGTACATAGCACTGACCCACACTAGCACAGAACCGGCACCTATAGTGAACAGAGCCCCTGATGCTCTTGTTTATTTCTGTCAGCCATGATTCGCTGATTGGACCAGGTTCACAGTCCCAATCAGGGAATAGGCATTATTGAGGTTGACTTGACTGACCCCGTCCCAATCACTGTAAAAGGCCTCCATGTATCTCGAACGTTTATTAACACCTACAAATCTCCTAGGCTGTCAAAGCTCCTTCAGTGTCGCCAACGCTGTCTCTGCAAAATTCTCCAAGGAAAGTCCTGAACCTTTCAGTCGGCCCTCCTGTTATCAATCTCCTGCTGGAGCTATACAAGCTTTTTTTTCTGTTTTCTGCAAACAGTCGATCTCAACGTCCTCCACCCAGAACGTCTTTTCCTAATTTCTCACCACTTCCAAAAACTCGATCCGCCATTTGTGTGTGACCTTCTCCAAAAGGAAGAGAATGTTTCGAAGCAGGGAATTTCATAAGGCATGGAGACCTTTACACAAATAGGAATATTTATAGAAACTAGTAGGTTTACAAAAGTGGGAAGGGTCATGGAACATGAAGGATTTTCCAGAGACTGGCCGTTCTAGGCACAGTGGACAGAATGTATATTTCTGGTGCAGCTATATCATGTGATAAATTGTTCAGGTAACATTTTTTTCAGGTTTCGGGGAGGGTTTTTCTCTGCAAGGTTCAATATTCTGGCTGGTCCAGCTCCATTTTCACTTCAATTAAAACCTAAAACTATTCTTGTCTTTGCAATCTCCTTCCGCCTATAGAATAACCCATATTCCTGTAATATCCCCCAGCCTTCACACACCTTCCTATCTCTGTAAGCTCCTCTGTACCCTACAGCCATCCTGGGCTCTGCACTTGCTAACATCCCTGAATTCATTACGACCGGTTCAACAAGGCCAATTAAATTGTCGCTATAAATTGTACGAACCAGGTCAGGTATCTCTGTCATTATGGAGATGTGGCTGCAGTGGGACCACGACTGCGAACTGGATAATCAAAGGTTTCCCCATTTGTACAGGAAGGACAAAAAGACCAACACAATGAAGTAGCATTGTTTATAAAGAATGGGAGCAGTATTGTTGTGATGCTAATTAATTTACACACAGCTCCGCCCTGCCCTCTCCCCTCATCCTTGCGTATTGACCCTGTCAGACATTGGTAACCTTTGAAAACTTCAGAAAATAGCACAGTATAGTGGAGATAATTGTCTGAATTGGACAAGAAGTAACTTTTTTTAAAAGCCCTAGTTCTGTCTCCCGGAGACTATAGGCTTTCAGGTGCAGATCAGGCATCTTGAATAATGGTTTGAGAGTTTCTGCCTGTAATCTGCTTCCATGTGTGACTCCCAGATCCCTGTCATACTCTGGTGAAATAGCAACTTGGCTCACCACTTCTCAAATATTTCAGAAATTATATTTATGCCTTTGTTCAATCCGGATGCATCAGTTTCAAGTTCTTTCGAACCACTTGTCTGTCACTAAATAATTGCTCGTGAGGATGTTTAACTTGTTCTTGGCACATACGGGAAAGCAGTTTATGATGGTCAATTAATTGACTCATAATCGAGAGCCACGGAGTAATAGTCTGTTGTTATCCCATGAAGGAAATTGATGGAATTTAAAAGCAACCATTAGGATTTATTATTTAAAAAACCCATCTGTTTGACTCAAGTCCTTTCGCAAAGTCAATGTGTGTCATGCTTCCCTAGTCAGGTTTCCGTGTGACTTTGATGATGAACATGTGGGTGTACTGTACCTTGAGGAGAATTAAAAGCCAGAAATAACCACTTGACAGCACCAAGTTTTTTGAAAAATAGATATAATGTAACATTTTGTTGAACAACTCGATTAGCTCATTGTCTCGAGACAAAAAAAATCAGTCAAACAGTTTGAATTATACCGTAAAATACCCACGTCAAATCAAGTTTGAATTTAATATATTGACAATCTTAACAGCCAATGACACAATCCGATGGTTTGGTGGACAAGACTGTGGAAAATTGAACAGTTCAGAGCAGAACTTCCAAGATCCCAGCAGGCAAAGACTACCTGAAAAATAGCTCTCCTCAAGATACTTTTATTGATTAGTAACTAGTGAAGCAGAATCCACAAGAAGAAATGAAGACAGGTATATGTAGAAGAACCGAAAGCTTCCTGGTTTTGAGATAAGAAGTTTTTATTTTGTATATCTTAATTAGGAGTCTTACCGGACTAGTCTCGTGGAGGGGGAAGGTAAAAGATATGTTAGAGGAAGAAGTTGTAAATAGTCGTTTGTTTATAATTCTCTGTTATGCTTTAATAAATAAAGTTGTTAATTTTTGCTTTAAATAGTTTAGGAATCTAGAGTTATCACAGATTACTGCGTTGGATAAATCTTTTCTCTGTTGTTGGTTTTAATTAAGCAGGAGAATTTATCCTGTGTTGTTATACTACAAACCCCCCGCAATGTGTTTTACTACTTAACTGTCCTGTGGAACAGCTGAACCAGTCACTCAGTTCAAGATCAGTATAACATGCTGCCCTGACCAGGGCTGCATACATCCTGTGAGATAAGACCAGAAGTAAAGATAGCTCCCTTCCTCTGTCTGTTTCCCGTATTCCTACAGCTCATTTCCATTCAGGTAGGTGATCATCCCCTATTTTAGGTGCATTCAATCTCATTGAAATACTCCCCGAGAGTGATGCACATCACCATAGACATCTCTGGTACTACCTTTATTGATGCTGATGTACAGCTGTAATGAACTTTTAAATTCCATGTCAGTCGTAGTGCATAGAGAAGAAATGGCTTTTTGTGGCACGGAAAGAAACGGCGATGTCTAAGTGAGAGAAGGGAATGATTGCGATCATCCCTGAGAGTATTGTTGAGGCAGGATTTGGGGAACTGTGGATTGGCTTTCTCTCACGTTTCACCGGACAAATCCCTGGGATGATGGCACTATGAGCAGTGAGTGAAGCTCAGTGAGAGAATAAGAGGTGATTGCATTGAACCTTAAGGGGGATGGACAATCACTCATGATGTTCTAAACAGACACTGTCACAGAGATGAATTCCATGACTTTTTTTCACTTGGGTTACATGATTATCGATAGTTTAAGAGCCTTTGAGTACGATCGACCCAACCACCCCCACTCCCTATTTCAATTAAGACAGAGAGAGAGTGAGTGTGTGTGAGAGAGAGGGGTCCAGGCTTTTGAATAAAATCTCCCAACATTAATACAGTCCAATTGGTGCGTGATCCTGCAATGAACGTTATGTTATCCATAATCCTGACAACAGCCGCAATACCTTCATTATAAAAGAATTAACTCTTCCCTGCAGCTTCTGACCTCTATAGAGAACATGGGTGCTTCTTCTCGGAGATGGAAGATGCCTCCTTGAGACTTGACACAAAACGGTTGACTTCCCTCCTCACTGCCAGCAAACCGTATTAAAGTAGTACACGTTCTACAAACAATGGAACCATGATTAACATCATGGAGCCCTCTTTTAGTGCAGTCTCGGTTTCATTGGTTTGCCATGTTAGAGTATCAATGACAATGAGGTCTGAATAGCCTCCTCGTGGTCTGATTGTGCTCTACCTGTGCCTGTTTAACAGCTCGATGTACTGACCAGACGCCTTCTCTTCCTGTGGAACAGGCAGGAGGTTTGAAAGGGCTGTCCCTCTTCTTGTTTAGTAGTTTCGACGGGCTCAATGGTTTCCACATATCAGTGTGTAACATGCTTGAGATGCTGAATGAGCTTCCCTTTTAACTGTAGAAATGTGCAGTGACTGGCAGTACTGTAGCATGAATGTTACCGACACTTTAACAGCACAAACCGGAATGCTGTCTGGGTCCTGCTGCACATGGACACAGAATGGCTCAGGAACTGATGAGGAACAAAATGTTCTGAACATTGTGTGATCTTAAGTCATCATCCCCACTTCAGATCTTATGATGGGGAAAAACATTGATGGAGCAGCTGAAGATGTTCGTGCTCAGGAAGCTTACCTGATGAGTTGTCCCGGAAGTGAAAGGATTATTGGCTGCCAACCACAAACATCTTTCTTTGAGTTCTGAAAGACCCAGACAAGTGGGAGGTTACACCTGATTCCCATTCAGCTCAAATAAGTAGGTGGTCTCGATGCCATCCTTAGTCAAATACTGCCTTGATATCAAGGACATTCACTCTTTCATGAGCCCCTGCGTTCATCTCTTGTTCATATCAACAGGTGACAGTGTGCAAACAGGGAGTGTTTTCCGAACACAGAGGGTCATCACTGTCAGGAATTATCTGGGCTAGAGAGTTATGGGAGCTACATCACTGAAAGTATTTAAGGAGGTGGGAGATGGATTTTGAACTGTCAGAGAGCTTAGCGGTGTGAAGAATTGGGCATTAAAAGGAGTTAATGTCAACAGTAGATCAGCCATGATGGTATACAACGGCTTGATCGTCCGAATTACCTGGTTCTGTTCTTTATGTCTTCATATTCTGTAATTACAAAGTTAATGGTTGTAATTTTCCTGAACGTTCTGTTATTGGACGTTGCAATCAGAGAGAGCAAAGTACTTTGTGAGTCATCTCTGGGTGAGGTATGGGAGCTACATTCGCAGTGAATCTGGGTCTACACCATGACCATCAAATGAAGCACAAGTTGCAGAGAGGGCATACTCTATAGAGACCAGAGGTGTCTTTTCCAACCCACACTAAACCGTGTGTGACAGTCTGGAGGGATTGAATGAGATCATGTATTACTGTGGACCAGGTATTTGAAGTAAGTGGCCTCCATCTGCTCCTTGCAAGAGCTGTGAAGCGTTGAATGGAACATAGGGACATAGGACTGTGTCACCGCTCCAACATGCGTAGACATCATGGGTGATGTGACTGTGGCCTCAGTAGCACTTTTCTGTCTGTATAACATTTTCCTAAATTCATTTGTCTGTCAAATGTCACCAAAAACAACTTTGAATAAATGCAAACATCTAGGCACCACAAACTTCTGGGGAAGGGAATTCCCACTTGAACAGCCCTTTTAAATTTCTCATTTGTGTTCCAACCAATGCTGGAGGGTCACTGTTTTCTTTTCCAGTCCCACTCCTCCACTGTTTACACCTATCTTAAATGCAAACAGTTTAGAGAGGTGGCCAGTGATATAGGTCTCAGAGTAGGTCATTTTCTAGAAAAATATAAGACACAGAAAGTTGAACTCATAACAAATGATAAAATGAAAGACTGTCCCAAACGTTATTCAGCTTTGACATTATTCTGCTCAGACAAGCTACTGGTCGTGGGATTTCTTTCCAGAACGGTTGGATTTGGCTGAATTCCCTTTGTTTCAGGAAGTGCAGAGATTCCATTGAATCCTTACCAGGAATCCTTCTCAAGTGGTACAGATAACTCATGGATTTTATGGTCTTACACTTTGCTATTAGGCGGAACAAAGTAAGAGAGAGAGGTCAATTGGATACTGCTTTTCAGGCAGGGAACATTTTTATCCCACTCTGTGTTAAAACATACAATAATGTCAACTGTACACAAACTGGTCCATATGTACTCTCCTGGAACATTCTCTGGAAAACCTGTTTATGGATTATTTGCAGGTGCGTCATTGCTCTTGTACACAATTCATTTCAATCTCAAAAAAAGTTCACATTTTATAATTTGATTACATGCTTACATGTCTCTGGCTAATTTGTAACTATTGGTAGGTGTCTTCATAGTATGTGTGTTTATATCAATACATCTTTTTCTTAAAATTTATTCTCTCGCTTTACTCTCCCTGACAAGAGATAACATGCATCCAGTTGATACACTTTTCAGAAAGTCATGGATGGTTCAATACTGTTTCTCAGCGAAGATCAAAACTGATAATCCCCGATAACAAAATTCCATCATTCCAGGAATGAGTAAAGAGACACCTCTTTGAAAATCTTCGAAAATAATTATATCCTTTCCTTTTAGTTTAGGTGATCAAAATTTCACATAATGCATCTGGTGTGGTCTCAGCAATGCCCTGTACAGATGCAATAAAACATCCCTGCGATTAAACCTGATATCTTGCGCCACAAACAGCATCATTCCACTTACCTTCCAAATCACAAGCTGCATCAGCAGATTGACTTCATATGATTCATGTCCCAGGAACGTGGAAACCGCCTGTATCACAAAGTTCTGCAATCTCTCTCGATTTAAATTGTTTACCATTGTTTTATCCTGCATGTCGAAATCGACCACTTACCATGTTATTTCTGCTGAAGGTTTGCTCACGAACTCTTTCTGACTGTATCACATTGCAGACTCACTCCATCCATTTGATGACACATTGAATGACCATCTTGGTGTGAGCTAATTGAGCTCGAAGCCATTCCCTCCCCTTCCTCCAGATCTTTGAAACAGATTATTGATCATTGATGACCCCACAGCGATCTCTGAGGCACTCATCAGTTACAGCTTTGCAGCCTGAAAATAAACATTTGTCTCTACTCTCTATTTCCTGTCAGCGATAGCTTCCCTGTTTCTGTATATCCATTCAGACAGGTTTAATGGCCTCCTCCTGGGCTGTGTAATGTACTCAACGAGCTGAATTGCTTCATTCTATATTGCTGTGTAAGTCCTTAGACGGGAAGAATGGTCTCCTCCTGTCTCATTGTAACGATTCTAAAATTAACTGCCTCGAGGGGTGGATTGAGCGACTACACATAGGGTCGGGACAGCAGTGTATCTCTAACAGCATCGAGGGATGGATTGAGGGCACAACACATGAGGTATGGAAAGCAGTATATCTCTGTAACAGCATCAAGAGCTGGATTGAGGAACAACACATGGCGAAGGGGCAGCAGTTGCCCATTTGACTGCACCATTCAGAATGCTCATGGCTGATCCGAGTGTGTCTGAACATCCGTCTCCTGTCTGTTCCTAATAAACATTGACACTCCTGTCCTGCAAAGGTCAGTCGCGCTCAGCCTTGAATATCTTCAATAACCGAGTCTTCACTGCTCCCTGAGGATGAGGACACCACAGGTAGCACAACACTAAAGTGAAAGGGACGTCCTTATTTCATTGTGGGACCTGTTTCTTTAAAACTGTGTTAACTGAACAACAAATCACCACCTCTTTTCAGACATAAGTCAGAATAATTAGGAATACACATAAACCAGACCTATCCCACATTGCCACTGATCCTTTCCAATCAAATATATATGAAACCCAGCCTCTGCTGATGTCTCAGGAAGAGAATACCTGATAGCATATCACCACACGAGCATGAAAAACGGAGCAGAATGAGGATATTCGGCACATCGAGTCTGATATGCCATTCAATAATTTCTTATATATTCCTCAACCTCATTCTCCTTGAGAATGAATCCTAGATCCCCTTATAAATCAAAAACTTATCTATTTGTGTCTTAATGACACTAGTGTTTGTGTCTGTGTGCGCGCATGTGTGTGTTCATCTGCTTGTCATCTGTGTATTTGTGTGTCTACATCTGTCGTTCTGTGTATCAGCCTATATATTTCTCTCTGTGTTTGTGTCTATTTGTGTGTGGCTGTATGTCTGTGTGTGTTTCTACGTGTGTGCATACCTATCCGCTTGTATGTATTGTGTTTGTTCACATATTGGGGTGTTTACCAATAATTCTGTGTATTCCTATGTCTGCATCTCTGTGCAATGAGGTATCTGTGGGTTTTTTTGGGAGTGAAAGGACTGTCGTTGGAACTGCCAGTGGGTATAAACTGAGAATTGTCTTTCACTGAGCACTGCACCTTAATCAGTCAGTGGGGCATGGATGTTTCAGAAATTCCACGCGAGGCATCCCATTCCACTTCATCTCATACTAGGGTCCTACCCACATGGCGGGGGGAGGGGATGAGGGAACGGATATCGGGCACTCCACCACCCAGCTTGGCCCTTTCTGTTCTGTTCCAGGCTGTTTCTCTTGGAATGGGAGAAAGGGAGGGAGGGAATGAGGGCAGGAGTGGGTGTTAGTGCTGGTGGAGGTGGTGCTGGGGGGAATTGTGAGTGTCTGGAATGAGGCAGTTGACAGTTTTGAATCCATGTGGCGTTATTAATGTGGGGTGTATTGCGTAGGTGACAGAGAAAGTGAGGGAAGGAAGTTCCCGAATTCAATAGTGAGAGTGGTAGTGCCTTAGCCTTATTTGGAGATAGAGCATGAGGATTGTCTGGGGGTAGGTGCTATAACAGATACACAGTGAGTGTGAGAGAGCAGACCTTTATCCTGATAGAACGTGGAGGTTATTGATGCTTGTCCTGTGTTGATGGACATGACTTCAGATCATCTCAGTGTCCAGATGACTCTCCCCGAATGTTTTGTCCAAGTCTAACACTAATAATGACAAAGACCTGTCCCTCAGCTTCCACAGAATCAGTTTGGGTAGAGCTTACAAATGGGAAGGAGAAGCAAATATTGGTGTGTTATATATCGAAACCAAAACGGCTGCAGAAAATTTGAGCATCACATGCACTCGAAATTAGATAGGCAAGTATTGTCGATACCGCAGTCTTATTGGATGGTCGCAAGTTGTATCCAAACTGCATTAACTAAGTGACTGCTCATGCTGTGTAAAATAAAGTCCATAAGTTTATATGAGGTGGGTTGAAGAATATGCTGTGAAGCAAACTAGAGAATAGGTTATTTCGGATTTGGTGTTGTGTGGTCAGAATGACGAATTACTAACCTTGCTCTGAAGCAGATTTTAGGAAATAGTGACGTTAATAATGTGGATTTTACACGTTGCCTGCATACAATATAGTATGCTTGATCATTCTGGATAAACATTATGGAAGCCTGGAGGCTAGAGGGTCACGTTTGTTCCAGTGAATTGGGAAAGTACAATATAGCATTCAGTGGGAGGCAAGCAATGTTTGTTAGAGTCATAGAGTCCCACAGCACGGAGACAGACCCTTTGGTCCAAAATAGTCCATTCCAACAACATGTCCATCCACGCTAACCCCACTTCACTGCCATTGCCCAATATTCTTGAAATACTTTCCTAATCGTGTATTTGGCCAAATGACTTTTAACGGTTGTGAAAGTAGCCAACACAACCTCTTACGCTGGCAGCTCATTCTATATGCGTAAAAAGTTCCCTTGTAAAAAAATTCTTCCTCAGGTTCCCTTTTATTCTTTTCCCTCTCGCCTTAAACTGATTCCCTCTAGACTGTGATTGCCCAACACTGAGGGGAAAAAAGACCGCGTGCATCCACTCTGTCCCTGCCTGTCATGATTTTATACACTTATTTCATATACCCCTCAGCCTCATACACGCTAAAGTAAAAAACGTCCTAGCTTGTCCAATCTCTCCCTATAACTCAGATCATTGAGGCGGCAACATTGTTGTAAATTTGTCCTGTACTCTTTCCAGCTTAATAGCATCTATGACTCTCACAACCATTGCTTGCCTTCCAGTGAACGAAACTGAACATAACGCCACCTGTATGGCCTCACCAGCATCCTGTATAACTGCAACGTACCGCTCTAATTTCGATACACAGTGATATACACTGATGAAGGCCACTGTGCCAAAAGCTTTCTTCACTGTCCTGTCTATCTCTGAATCATCTTTCAGAGAACCATGCACCTGAATTCTGAGGTGCCTCTGTTCCACTACACTCCTAAAGACCCAATCATTCACCATGAAACTCCAACCTTGATTTGACTTGTCAAAATGGAAGATCTTTCACTGATCTATATTAAAATCCATTTGCCATTTCTCACCCCACTTCCCCAGCTGATCAAGGTATTGCTGTAATTTCTAAATTTCTGATAACCTTCCTCAATCTGCATGATGCTGCCTATTTTAGTGTCGTCTTCATACTTACAAATCATGCCTGTACATTTTCATCTAAACAATAGATATATGTAACGTGTAGTGGTCCCAGTACCAGCCCCTGAGTCATTCCAATAGTCACAGATCTCCAGTCTGACAGCATTATTTCAGTATTACCCTCTGCTTCCTACCATCAAGCCAGTTTGGTATCGAATTTGCCAGTTCTCCTCAATTCCATGTGATCTAACCTTCCAGAGCAGCGTACCATGTGGAAGTTTAATGAAGGCCTTACTGGAATCCATCTAGGCTATGTATACCACCCTGCCCTCCTCAACGTTGCTGGTCACTTCATCAAAGAACTCCAACAAATCTGTGAGTCATGATCTCCCATGCACAAAGCCGTGCTGACTTTGATGAAGGGCTTTTGCCTGAAAACATCGATTTTCCTGTTCCTCGGATGCTGCATGACCTACTGTGCTTTTCCAACACCATTCTAATGTTACTCCGAATCAATCATTCCCTGTCGCTCCAAATGCAAGTATATCCAATCTCTCCGAACCTTCTCAAGTACCTTACCTACTAGATTATAGGTTTACTGGCCTTTGGTTCCCAGGTTTATCTTTGTAGCCATTCTTGAATAAGGGCTCAGCATTTGCTACCCTACAGTCGTCCGGGACCTCAGTCCTTGGCCAGCGATGATGGAAAAGAACCAACCAGGGCACCCGCAATTTCTTCTCTATTCTTCTGCAGTGTTCCTGAATATATCTGGTCAGGGCCAGGAGATTTATATAAATACTGCAAAGTCTGAAAAATATCTCTATTTATTTCAGGCACAAACACCAAAGAAAGGGAAAGTGACTCAATGAAGTTTAACATAACAAATTAGAAAATATATTAATCATAGGAAGTGACTTCAGAAGAATTCCAGATATTGTGTAAATCTGACAATTCTCAGAAATTAAGGGCCAGAAAAGGAAGGCCGTGAAACTGATTAGGAAATCAAAAAGAGAATGCGCATGATAACGAACAGGGACACAAAGACTGCATCAATCTACGATCTATATTTCAAAGGAAACAAAATAAAAGCATGGTCAAATGTGGAAATTTGTAATCGCGAGAGGAGAGCTTATTGTGGAGGACAGGGAAATTGCAAAGAAAATAACCAGTTACTTTGCGTCAGTCTTCATGGAGGAAGATCCAGAAATACCAAGTTATCATATCGGCCTTCTGCAGCTAAATACATAAAGTTAATTTATATCAATAACAAGGTAGTACCTGAACATGTAGCTGGATTGACGAAACAGATGCACTTCCTATAAAATGCCAGAACTAAATCACCAGTAGAAGTATTAGTTGCACTGTTGATGACTGTGTTTTATTTTCCTGTACATTCTGCAGAGACCGAAAGTCATTGTAGATAAATGGAAGTTAGTAAACGTGAGCCAAGCATAGCAGATGAATAGAAGGGATCATCCAAGCAGCTACAAAGGGATGAAGACATAATTTGGAGAACTGCAGACCAATTAACTTGACACCTGTAGGGAAACTGTTGGAATCTATTACACAGGGGATTTTTGATATGTAGTATTTAGCGGCAACAATGGAGAGAATCAGCAAGCATTTCTGATACAGAAATCATACTTGATAAACTTCGGAATCGTTTCAAGTTGTTTCTTACAGCATAGATAATGGGGAACCAGTAGAAGTGGCATATATTGGATTTTCGGAAGGTTTCTATACGAACTCAAACAGTGAGTTCGCAAATGTAATGAATGTGAAGGGTATTTGGAGGAATATATGTAATTGGAAAGTTAAAGTTTGGTTCACCTTCATTTAAATGAGTCAGAACATTGATGTAAAGACATGTTGAAGCAGTTTCACAGCATGTTGGTGGGACTGTACCTGGAGTATTGTGCATATTTTTGGCGACCGAGTCTGATAAAAAATATAATGACCACAGAGGAAGTGCAGTGGACATTCTCCAGATTAATCCTTCAGATGGCGAGATTGCCTGATGAGGAAACTTAGCCTACATTCTCTAGAGTTTCAAAGAATGAGAGGTGGGTCACAGTGAAATTTAGAAAATTCAGAAAACATATGACACTTTGGAAATTAACAGATTGCTTTCCTGACTGTCTAATCTACATTCAAGGCAAATAATGCAAGGACCTGGGCTCGGCCATTTAAGATGGCAATAAGGAGGAAATTCTTCACTTGGAATGGGCATACGAACACAGGGGTATAGAAACCTGCTGGCAGTTAAGATTATGGAGAATCTCCAGATGTTCTACAAGTGTGTCAATCGGAACTGAATAACAAGAGAACAGGTAGGACTTATTAGTGACTTGCCAAGTTGCATCCAAATCAACTTTAGTGTTAGGAAACATAGGATGGTGGTAGAAGGCTGTTTGTATGACTGGAGGCCAGTGTCCAATGATACACCACGGGGATCAGACATGTGTCCCTTATTATTTGTGATTTGGAGGTGCTGATGTTGGACTGGGGTGGACAAAGCTAAAACTCGCATAACACCAGGTTATAGGCCAACCGGTTTGTTCGGAGGCACGAGCTTTCGAAGCACACAATCACCTGGTGAAGAAGCAGCGCTTCGAAAGCTAGTGCCTCCGAATAAATCTGTTAGATTATAAGTTGATGTCATGTGATGTTTAACCTTATTATTTGTGGTATTCATATATGATGCAGTTGTGTATGTGGACATGGGAGGGGGGTGATAAGTAAGTTTGTGTTTGGCCGGGTGGTTGGCAGTGACGAAGAAGGTCTCATGTTACAGAAAGATACAGATGGAATGGTCAGATAGGTGAATCAATGGCAGATGGAATGTAACCCTGATAAACATGAGGTGATGTACTTTGGAGGAAGGAACCAGACAGGGGAGGACTCAATGAATAGCAACACACTAGGAAACTCAGACGGTGCTTCTCCGCACATTCTTGAATGTGACTAGGAAAGTTAATAAGTTTTTGAGAAAGCATAGGGGAGAGTAAGCACAGCCTTAATACATCGAGGCATAGAGTGTAAGAGCTATGTGGAACTTTGGTAAGACCAAGATGGAATACAGTGTGCAGTTCTGGGAGCCACATTACAGGAAGGATGTGATTGCACTTGAGGAGTGCAGAGGAGATTCGCTAGGATGTTCCCTTAGATGGAGCAAATCAGCTATGGAGAGAGGCTGGATAAGCTCGGGTTGTTTAGTTTGGAGGAGAGAAGGCTGGGGGGGCCGTGATTAAGAAGAATAGGATGACGAGGTACATGGACAGGGTAGATAGACAGCAGCTGTTCCTTTTAGTCAAATGGCCGCACTTTTAAAGTGAAGGGTTTGACGTTTAGTGAGGATTTGAGGACTGCTTTTCACCCAGAGGGTGTTGGGGTCTGGAATGCACATCTTGAGAGGGGAGTTGTCATGGTAACCTCACAAACATTAGAAAATACACTGTTGTGCACTTGAAATGCCATAAGATTCTAGGAATGGCATTGGCACACTGACCAGTGTATATAGACCCAGCAAGTAGGGAGCTGTAACATCGAAAAGAATCTGGTTCTCCCTGTATACCAGTCACTGAAAGCAATATTGCAGGAGCAGAAACTGGGTAGGCAGATAAATGGTGTATTCACCTTCATTTCTGGGGGCTTTGAATACTTGACTAGGGGTCATTTACTGCAGCTGTACAGGGCCTCAGTGGGACCCCATCTCGAACATTGTGCTGTATTGTGTGCAGTGTTGGTCTCCGTAACTAATCAAGGACAAACCTGACATTGAGGGAGAGTAGTGAAGACTGATCTCTGGGATGACAGGCTTGTATTTGGAGCAGAATTTGGGACAACTGGGCCGTTATTCCATGGGCTTTAGGAAAATGAGTGAAGATCTCATTGAAATATATAAAACTCTGACATTATGAGACAGATTGGAAGCAGGGATGATAATTCCCCAGGCTGGGATGTCTAAAACAATGGGCCACAGTTTTCGGATCAGGCAGACCACTCTGCATTGAGATGAGAATAAATGTCTGCACTCAGAGACTGGTACCCTGGGGAACTCTCTCCCAGATCAGGCTGTGGAAGTTGAAGCGCTGAATATAAATAAGGATTTCTGGAAATTAAAGGGACAGGGAGAGAGCAGGAGTGTGGTGTGAAGATAGAAGATCAGTTATCATTCCCGGTGGTTCTCCAATAACACGGTAGCTGTGTTCCTGTGCAACACTGTGTTGTAGACAATCGTGCAATATTAATAATGGGGCCAATCGGAAAAAGAGGGTAAGGGGCACACCCCCCCAATTATCAGTAAAAAACGAAAATTAAGTTTAATCTAACACGCACACTAGCACAGACTAAATAAATCTTTAAATCACATATTGTAATGGAACTGTGCTGTAAACGTAAAACTTTCACACTACAGCCACTGACTACAGCAGTGTACCTTTCACCACACTCTTCACCAGAACGCGTGTGGGGCTGATCTACAGTATCAGATGATAACCCAGTTTTAGCTGCAATATCTACAATTCAATTCTACTGACTGTCCCCCGTTCACACACCGAGATCCATTCAGCCATCAGCCCTGTATTCAGTGACTTTACCTGGTTTCTGATACGGTAATACTTCCGTTGTCATATTTTCATTCCGCTGAAAGTCTTTCCTTGATATCACACCTCCAACTTGTTACTTTCGCTCAATCCATTTAAGGTATTAACCTGTATTTTTTTCCTTTCTGTAATGCCATCTTCTGAGTTTGAAGTGAACGTGTTTCCCTCTGTTTTTCTGGCTGAACATGATTAAGAGCTCTGTAGTGTCAGTGATGCTAGCCTTATGTAATTTCAGATTCAACGAACCTGTGCACCATGCGTTATCGTTCAGTCCCCAGTATACGGCGCTCCATGTTGGACAGTTTTTCTGAGCATCTTTGACATACTTCTTTAGAAATTGTTCAAAAACAGAAATCGCTGAAGAAACGGCTGAATATGTTGCAACATCTTCTTGAGTTAATGCAGAGTTAAACTTTCAGGTCCAGTGACCCTCTACAAAGCTCCCAGTTTCTCCAGCATTTTTTGTATTTTTGTTTCCGGTTTCCATAGTTTTTTGTTTAATTGAAAATTTTTGCTGCACCTATTCATTTCTGGAGAAAGTCAGCAGATCTGTCAGCATCTGCAGAGACAGAGAAAGAGAGTTAGCGTTTCCACTCTAGTGTGACACGTCTTCAGAACTGAAACGGATTGGAAAATGGGCTTGTTGATGCCTTGCCAGAGGTGAGGGACGGATGACAGGGAAAGGAGGGTGTGGCAAAGATAAACGGGTTTTTAGCACTATGGGTGAATGAGAAATGATGTAAAACGGTTTTAAAGTAAGATGTGAAGGGGGGACAGGGTTTTCTCTACTGAGTACAAGATAAAGAAGTCACAACCATACAAGGTCATAGCGAGGCCAGGAGGGAGAATGTTGATTATGTGGCATTATATAGATTGGACCATAAATACGTTTTCGTTGTCAAGATCAGCGCCCCCCACCCCTCCCCCACCTTAGATAAAGGAATCCATGTGCTTGACTTCTTATTGGGACTAGTAAACGTTTCATGCTGCAGCCTCCAATACTCCAGGGAAAACAGCCCCAGCCTATTCAGCCTCTCCCTATAGCTCAAATCCTCTAATCCTGGCTGAGAGTTTTGAAAAATGAAGGCTGACCTTATGGAAACATATGAGATTCTGAGGCGCATAGATGTTGAGAAAATGTTTCCACTAGTGGAGAAATCACAAACTAGGGGACAGCGTTCTCAGATTAATGATGCCTGGAATTCTCTACCCCAGAGTACTGCGTAGGCTAAACCACAATGTATTTAAAGTTGAGGTAGATCCCTTTTTTGAAAGGATTGAGGGCTATGGTGAGCTGGCATGAAAGAGTTGAGCCTTAAACCAGATTAGCAATAATCTTATAGAATTATGGGGGTGGGCTAGAGGGACTGAATGGCCTACTCTTGCTCCTATTCCATCTCCATTCTAATGCAAATAGTGAATCCCTTCAACATCGAGATCACATTGACTAAAATAAGCAAGAGAAACACAAGATTAAAAAAAGATGTCAATAAAGGTCAACTCAACTATTAAGGGGAATGTCTAGTCTGGTAAAGGATTAATTCAAGTTCTGTGCACAAAATTTATGTTTGCATGAATTGGTCAATGTTTGCAACAAATTTGTATACCAGGCAGTGGATGTGGTTACTATAGATTTTTTCTAGGTCAGTAGTCAACATGGGACAAATTTCACTTCAAATCAGAAAAATATCCCATTTCAGATCTTGGAACTAGTAGAAAAAGTCTAGAAGTCTAGATTTGACTAAACTAACTTTAAACTAAAAAAGAAATCACAGAAATCTACATGAATAAACTAAAGAAAGATTTTATGAACAACATATGGAACAGGCACACTGTGACATCATTCAGTGACTTGCTTCTATTTAAAAATAACTGTAAACATTTTGAAGCCAAAAAAATAAAAAAATGACTCATGGCAGGTTACAGGTCTTAATTTATTCAGCACAATCTCCTCTGTGAATATAGCACAACAGCAAACTTGTCTTGCAGTTACAGCAAAGATTAGATACAAAATTGGAGTGCAGGTACAAAGATTCATGCAATTCTAGTTTAAATATACAGTGAAACCTGACACTGTCACAAATTCAGTTTAAATCTTCAACTGTAAGCTATTCAAGCTCCACAATGCCCTGAATCGGACTTGGACTGCTTTGTATACTCTTCCTGCAACTTCTCACAATAACCACCAGCCATGCTTTCAGCCATTTAATCTGCACGTACTGGCACTCAAAATCCTGTCTCTCTCTCTACCCTATTTCTTCCTTTTCAAAAAAAAAGGATTAAATTATTCGGAATTATAATGGCCAATACAGCTTGGTGCCCATTTTTGTTTCTACATTTACACCTCTGAAGAAGTAGCACTCTGAAGATGCTGTATAACAGCAAGTTACAGTAAAGGATGCTCCTGCTGTGGGCAGTCTAGCAAGCTCACCCTTTTGATATCTTGACCTCAAACTCTTGCTGTTAAGACCCAACCTTCCTTTGTGTCGGAGTAATTTTCTCTGCATTAATCCTATCCTCACTCAGAAAATAAGTTCCATGCTGAGCATGAAGCTACACAGTGTATAATAATTAGGAAGATTAAACACTTCAATCATATTGACATCTTTTTGCGATTGGCTATTTGTGCCTCTAATAACCAAATTCACATTCTCAGCTCATCTGCTGCTGAAAGCTCATGCCTTTACTACTTTTAAACTGGATGACTCCTTTGCAATCCTGATTGGTCTCCCACATTTAACCATCATAAATTTCAAGCATCCAAAATTCTGTTGCCCACATCCTAATTTCTGATGGAGGGCTTTATGCCTGAAACGTTAATTCTCTGCTCCTCAGATGCTGCCTGACCTGCTGTGTTTTTCCAGCACCACAGTTTTCGACACTGATCTCCAGCATCTGCAGTCCTCACTTTCTCCTGCCCACATCTTAACTCAGATTCTATTGCCCCACTATCCCCCTGTTCTCTTTCCTACAGAGGCAAACAACATCTCAGTTTTGAAAGCTCACCCTGGCGTTCAAATCCCTCCCTATATCTAATCTCCCCAGGCCCCACGACCCCTTCTGCATTCTAACTAGAGTCTTTAGTCCACCCAATTTTAATCCCTCCATCGGCAGCCATGTTTAATTTGCCCATTCCTGGACTTCCCAAAGTGGGGGTCAGGAGCCCAAGTGGAGTCATAAGTGGAAAGCCTGGAGTCACAGGCTGCAAAGAAAGTAACAGCCAAACACTGTTCCACACCTTCTCACCCTCTCTGACAACACTCGGTGAGAAGCTGTGGGGGGTTTCAAGCCTGAGAATGGGAAAAAAGGGTTTTGAAAGCACCACTGCAAGCTTTGAAATTCTTTCCCTGCAACTTAATTTCCTACTATAAAGCATCACTTCAAATCTCCATCTTTGACTAAGCTTTTGGTCATCTGACTGATACCTCACGCATTGTTTTACAATACTGCTCTGAAGCTCCTCAGGGAGTTTTGATACATTAAAATGCAATATGAAACCCAGAAAAACTCCCAAATTTGGTTTGGGTCGGAGAAGGGTTGACGAGCTTTGCGTCCAGAGATAAATCAGTCCAAATGGACAAAATTGAACTGCAGTGGGTTACGATCTCTGGGTAGGTGCAAAGCCAAGTGTAAGTGGTAAGTTAGTCAAAACTGCAGTGGCTTAAAAATTAAAAAAAAATAACCAAGTGCTCTTTACAACTGGTGCCAAGATTCCTTTTGCCAACATATTTCACTTCAGATTAATCGAATTACTATCATTCTGTTGTCATTGGAATCTTGTTGTCTGTAAATTGCAATGCAGGAAGCACAGCAGCCAATGTCAATGTTTCAAAATGTTCTTCACTGTCTGAACAGCGGGAATTTCATAACGTTGTGAAAGATGCTAAATGTCTTTCTCTAATCTCTCTAAACTCCCCAACCTGCGCTTGAAGTTGCACCACCTATGTTATTTGCATAATTTACCCAGAGTTCTATCCATAGCCAAGTCATCCCAACTGAAGCGTGTTACATTATCCTTCCTTCTGCTGAAAATAGACTCTCATCTTCTGCATTTTAATCAACACAGGCCCCATGAGGAAGAAGGTTGAATAACTTATATTGAACATGCCCAGAGGGCACATTTGTAAATCAAAACATGGATAAATACTGCCCATTCAGCTCACAAATGAGAGTTTAAGTTTGCTTTGTCAAAATTTCTCTATGCACATGGAATGAGGCATCCATGAACCCAAAGGGAACCAATCTCAAAAATGATTACCACAATATTAAGTGAACAAATTAAACCTGTGAAATAGCAACATGAAAAATGAATATTTGAACAGACTGATCAACTAAACCTTTTTGAGAATGAAACAATGACGAGAAACAGACTGGTGCATTCAATTCAGTCAATTAATGCAAAATAATAGATAAAAATTAAAACAATAAAATGGAATTAAGTTTAAAAATACCATTTTCACAGCACGAGCAGCAAAACTTTCACATGGAATTAAAGTTATAAAATCATTGGCTACTGTGAGCAGAAAGCAACAGTTC
The DNA here is from genome assembly GCF_004010195.1 of Chiloscyllium plagiosum. Classification (NCBI taxonomy): domain Eukaryota; kingdom Metazoa; phylum Chordata; class Chondrichthyes; order Orectolobiformes; family Hemiscylliidae; genus Chiloscyllium; species Chiloscyllium plagiosum. Next base: position 24,694 of record NW_025215039.1, read on the forward strand.
GGGGTGTGTTGTGCAGTTACAGTGTAAGCATTCAGACTTCGAGCAAGATTTTTGGATTTATGTCAAATCACGCTTAAATTTTAGAGTTTCATAAAACAATTAAAACAACAGATCTGACTCAGCATTTGATGCCCTGACCTTCCTAGAACCTAGGAAAACAAACACTTTCTATAATTATAGTGCCTCTCACATCCTTAAGATGTCATGCAGTATTTCAGAGCCAGCAATTTCTTTTGAAAGCAAACGCAGTAGCCAATTATGCACAGCAAGGTCCAATGAATTACTCGGGGATAAACAATCAGTCTGTTTTTGGTGGCAATGACAGAGGAATGCATGCTACTTAGGATTTTTTTTACATCCTCTTGAAAACTCAGAAGTTTGTTTCTAGTATCTCTTCTGAAAGACAGCATGCTTCGTAATGCAGCATTCTCCCTTCACAGCCAAAACATGGACAGGGAATGAGCCAGTGGGTCAGAGAGCAAGTGAGAGCCAGTGACAGAAGTATAGCATTTCGGATCTAGTTCAGCTGCTTAATATGCCAAGGGATTTACAATAATACAAATTGTCAAAATGTCAACTTCTATTTCACTTGCTGCAGGTTATCCAACAGGACAGATTACTGTAAGCAGAGTTAATTCAATAAAATAAAACAAGCTGCCCAAAAAGAAAATCCGATACACAGTGCTACAGACACAAGATGGGATTTTAAAGGGAATACTAACTCAGTAAGAGGATTATTTCTACATAAAGTGCTGGAGCATAGGGTCAGTTTAAACTGAAAATCAGTAGTTGACAGCACCTCACAACACCCCCAAAAAGGAATATTTTAAATCAGTAGCTTAAAGAAGGGGGAAAGAGAGCAAGAGTGGCATAAGGTTGGGGAATTCCAAAAGTTTAACATCCAGTTAACCAATAGGAACTGTAAGCAATAGTGAATAATTAAAAATCAGGCCCAACTCCCGAGGTAAGTCCACAGCCACCTGATGAAGGAGCAGTGGTCTGAAAGCTAGTGCTTCCAAATAACCTGATGGACGATAACCTGGTGTTGTGTGATTTTTAAAGTTGAACCCATGGTCTCTTAACTCGAAAGTGGTGAGCATACCACTAAATGAGCCACAATAACATTTGCATTGTGGCTAATACACTGCAAGAAAACAGCACTTGCTAAATGTTACAATTTCAAATGCCCCAATTATTTTAGAGGATCCAGTGGAGGCAACAAAACACTGCATACTTCAGGCTCACCCAAGTGCACCTTGTCTCAACTCATTGGCTGAGATTCTTGTGCATGCCTTTGTTACCTCAAGTCTGGAGTATTACAATATTCTTGTAGTCAGCCAAAAAGTTTTCTATCCTACACTTTTCCATTCATTCACCAAATTCTGTTACCCATGCGTCAACAACATTGTCTGGTAAATACCAGCATTGTAATGTGGCACGTGGCTCAAGTAGATCCTGCACACAAAAAGCAGGACAAATGCAACCAGACCAACCCCATCAGTTTACTCTCGATGGAAGGTGTCACTGACCGTTAACGAGCAGCACTTGCTCGCCAAAACGTACTCACCGACAGTTTGGGCTCCACCAGAGCCACTCAGTTCCTAACCTCTTAAAGCCTAGGCTTAAAACATGGACCAATAAAAGGGTAAAGGGAGTGCAATTGTACTTGCTATCAAGGCCACATTTGCAGCAAGTGTGGCATCACAGTATCCAAGCAAAACCAGAGAGTCAGTGAGAATTGGGAGAAAATCTCTCTGGTTGTATTTATATTTAGCATAAAGGAAGGTGATTGTGGTTGTTGGAGGTCAGCCATCTCACCTCCAGTGTAGGTTCTTTGGAGCAGTGGCCAAGGCCAAACCATACACAAACACAAAAACAGAAATTGCTGGAAAAGCTCAGTAGGTCTGGCAGTATCTGTGAAGAGAAATCAGAGTTAATGTTTCAGGTCAAGTGACTCTTCTTCAGAGACAGACTTGCTGAGCTTTTCCAGCAATTTCTGTTATTGTCTCTGATGTATAGCATCTGCAGTTCTTTCAGTTTTTACCAAACATATACAGCTTCTTCAATGGCCTTTGACCTTCATAAGTCGGTCAGAGGTTAATAATGTTTGCTGATGATTTCAGCACCATTCATGATCCTCAGATACTGAAGCAGTGATTGGCCAAATGCAGCAAGACCTGGACAATATCCATGTTTGGGCTGACAAGTGACAAGTAACATTCACATGACAGAAATGCCAGGCAACTACCATCTGCACTCAGAGATCTAACCATCACCCCTTGACATTCAATGGCACTACTATCACCAACATGCTGTGGGTTACCATTGACCAGTAAGTCAACTGGACGAGCCATATAAATACAGTGACAAGACCAGGCCAGGGCTAGGAATACTGCAGTGAGTCACTCACTTCCTGATTTCCCAAAGTCTTACCATCATCTACAAGGCACATGTCAGGAGTGTGATGGAATATTCCTCAATAGCCTGGATGACAGCAGCTCCAAAAGCACTTAAGAGGCTTTACACAATCCAGAACAAAGCAGCCCACTTCATTGGGCTCAGCCCTGTTTCCCTACATTGTCAAATAGAAAAAGATATTCTAGATATTTATAAAGAATAGGAACTTACCCAAGTTTGGAAATATAATCAGCAAGCAACAAGATGATGGAACTGAGCAGGTGTAAAAAGCCCTGAAACAGTTAGTGCTAAAGTGTTAAAATTACCATTTCTTTCTTTTAAAAGGGAGCTGGGACATACTGACATTCACCTCAATATGAGATACATACTGATAGGTCAATAACTGCGCATTCCATTGTTAAATAAAACCATAAGATCAAAAGGATGCAGGAACAGAAATTAGTAAGCCATTCGGTTCCTCAAGTACACTCTACTATTCAATGAAATCATCTCTATGATCCTTGACTCCCTTACTGACTCAAAATTCTGAAGAAGGGTCATTCAACCCAAAACGTTAACTGATTTCTCCTCACAGATGCTGCCAGACCTGCTGAGATTTTCCAGCAATTTGTTTTTGCTTCAGATTTCCACCATCCACAGTTCTTTCAGTTTTTTGATTAAAAATCTATCTCAGTCTTGAATATATTTAACAAGCCAGTCTTGCCATCCTATGTGATAAAGAATTCCACATGTTCACATCCCTCAGAAAAAAATCCTCGTCATTGGTCTTGAATGGAGGACGTCTACTCAGATGATGCCCACTGGTCCTAGACTCTCTCAACAAGGGAAACAACTTATCCACATCTACCTCGTCAACCCTGCTAGGAACCTTCAATGTTTCAGCAAGATCTCTTCTCATTTGCCTGAACTCTAAAGAATACAAGCCTAAATAATCAATCTTTCAGAAGAAAATTCCTCTATACCTGGATACTTTTGAAAAACACATCAGCAAGAATCTACAATCTTTACAGAATGCCTTCCTCAAATGCCACATTGTAAAATTAAAGATTTTGTTCTCCTAAAGTTGCACTCTGTGGATTTTGACTTGTATACACTTGGCAGTTATAGGTCGACTCCTGGTAATAGTTGTGTTGGGAGTAGTTTGAGGTGATAAATCAATTGGCCTTAATCTTGTGTGAAGCACTCAACTTAAGTATGGTTTCTCAGACTGCACTGCTGTCAATGCACCAAGTCATACTTATGTAACAATCTCTTCAGTGCTTCATGTAATTCACAAAATACAGCAAAAGGCACTGAATATGCAAGAACAAAGGAAAAAGATTCACCTACTTGGATTCAAGATGACTTTTGAAGAGGCAACAAAATAAAAAGGCTTTGTGGTGAAATATTTGCATGAGTAAGGAGCAGTTATAGAGTCATATGGCACAGAAACAGACTCTTTGGTCAACCAGTCCATGCTGAACATAGTCCCACCTGCCTGCTCCTGGCCAATATCCCTCCAAACCCTTCCTATTCATGTATCTATTCAAATGTCTTTTAAATGTTGTAATTGTATCTGCAAGCGCCACTTTCTCAGGAGTTCATTCCACATGAAAACCACTTCACATGTAAAAAACATTGTCTCATGTCATTTTAAATCTCTCTCCATTCACCTTAAAAATATTCCCCCAATCTAGAAATCTCCTATCCTAGAGAAAAGACAACTACCATTATCTCCAGCAATACCCCTCAGAAGTTTATAAATTTCAATCAGATCGCCTCTCAACCTCCTCCACTTCAGTGACAAAAGTCCCAGCCTTTCTTTATAACTTAAACCTTCCATACCCAGCAACATCTTGGTAAATTTCTGCTGAACTCTCTCCAGCTTGATAATATTCTTCCCATAACTAGGCGACCAGAACTGGACACAGTATTCCAGAAGAAGCCACACCAATGTCCTATACTTCGTCAACAGGAGTTCCCAACTCCTATACTCAAAAGGATTGAGCAATGAAGGCAAGCGTGCCAAATGTCTTCTTAACCACCTTGGCTAAAAGTGATGTAAACTTCAAAGCATTATGGACCTGCACCCCAGGACTCTCTGTTCTACAACACTACCCAGGGCCATAGCATTAATTGTTTTAGTCCTACGCTTATTTGTTGTACCGAAATGCAATACCACACATTTATCCAGACTGACCTCTATCTGCCATTTTTAAGCCCATTGACCCATTTGATCAAGATCCCTTTGTAATTCTAGAAAACCTTCTCCACTCTCTACTGTGCCACCGATGTTGGTGTCATATGCAAACTTACTAGCCATGCCTTCTATATTCTCATCCAAATAATTTATAGAAATGACAAACAAAAGAGGACCCAGAACCAATCCCTGTGGAACACCGTTGGTCACAGGCCTCAGTCCAAAAAGCAATCCTCCACCATTACTGTCTCCTGCTGTTAAGCCAATTTGGTATCCAACTGGCAAGCTCACCATGAATCCCATATGACCTAGTTTTACTAATTAGTCTACAATGCGGAACCGTGTCAAAGGCTTTATTAAAATCTAAATAAACAACGTCTACTGCTCTGCCAATCTTTGAGAACTTCAAAAAAAATGCAAATTAAGTTTGTGAAACAAGACTTTCCTCGCTCAAAGCCAAGCTGACTATCCTTAATCAATTTTTGCCTCTCTAACTGTCCATAACTCCTATCTTTTATAATAACTGCCAACAATTTACCCACAACGGAAGTCAGACTCTCAGTCTATAGTTCCCCAGTTTCTGCAAGTTAATAGGAGCAAAAATAGGGAGAAATGGGCCATTTTCTACTTGTATTGAGTGAAATTGGGCTAAATTAGTTTAGGATATCTGGTCAGCATGGACATGTTGGATTCAAGAGATGTAGAGCATGGAAACAGACTCTATGAAGTGTTACAGAGATCAGTCGGGAGCTTCAACAGGATCAAAGGGACAATGTATGTTACTGAAGTGATAGAAGAGTTAGTTAGTGAGAAGAGGACATAAAAGGAGTTTACAAAGTGAGTTGACAAAAATTTAGGAGATGGAATACCATGCTGGAAATTGTGAACCTAGCCACCTTAGCAGGAAAACGGTATGTTATTTAAATTGAGAGAGATTGCAGTACAGAGGGGCATGGGAATCTTGGAATATGAACTACAAAAAAGTTATATGCATACAGCAAGTGGTTAGGAACACAGATAAATGACAATAATTCATTCAAGAGAAATGGAATATTAAAGTAGCAAAAGTTGTATACGTGATGAGACCACAACTATGCAGAGCTTTGGTGTCATTTATAAAATAATATAATTGGATTAGAAGCAGTACAGAGAAGGCCCAACTTAACTGGTTCTGGAGTTGAAGGGGTTACTTATGAGGAAAGGTTAGACATGGTTGTGTCTATATTCATTAGACTTAAGAAAGTTAGTTATTTTAATAAACTTGTTCAAACATGTTATGACACACCTCCCAGGCAGGTGGGACTTGAATTGACCTCTGAGCCCGACATGATTTAAGACACAACCTGCTCACCTGGAATTAGATGCACTGCCATTGCATCACAAGATGATCACGTTGTACACAAGACCTTGAGGGTACTTAGTGTGGATGCTGAAAGAGTCCTCTTGTAGAGAGTCTAGGACTAACTGGAGTAGTTTAAAAGATTTAAGGTGGAGAAAAGATTTTTTTTAATCTCAGAGGGTCATTAATCTATAGAATTAAGCTACAAACCTTCACAAACCTTGCAGAATCCTCTCCCATAGAGAGCAGTGGAGGCAAGGTCATTGAATTTTTTAAATATTTTAATACTTTGAAGGTAGATTCTTGACTGACTCCATTGTCAGTCAGGAATCTAAGCGTATAAGGAAGAAAGCATAAGCTACAATCAGATCAGCCATAATCTTATCAAAGTGCAGAACAGACTTGCGGGGCTGAAAAGGTTACTCTTGCTCTTAGTTCAAATGTTCATGGAAATGGCAATACAATCATTCCTTCACAAAACTGGCCAATGACAAGATTCTTTCATCAAAAAGAACAAAGCTGTCTTTCAGTATGATATGCTGTACTCTCCCTCGAATTAGAAAAATAAGTTTTAGATGCAAAAACTTTGTACACAGAAATTGGCCACATTAAGGGAACATAAAACCAATTCCAGAATTAAGCAAAAGAACAATTCCCATAATAATTAACATTGTCTCACAAGCTTGGTACATACCAGTGGTCACTGTATCTATTGGGCAATTAACTCTGATGGCTATTAATACAAATAGATAACTTTCTGACAGCCAGTTTCTGTCAGCCTCTACTCAGTGAAACAGCCAAGATGACTACAAAGATATTGCAAAACCACTATTATGGCATTCATAACTAAAACTGACTTCTCGGGCATCTTTGACCATTGATCCACACATGCCATTGCCTGATTCTGAACCTGCCTCAACTCATTCACAGCTAAAACCCTCTTCTATACTGTTCTTTCCTTAGAGCTTGACTAGTCTGATAGTCTAGGGAAACTTCACACATTCCAACCTCCACAAACTGAAATCATCTAGAACCCTGCTGCCCATGTCACAATTAACATAGGTGCAAAGGCAACTTACAAGGGTGAGAGAGTCTTCTCAGAGATATAGACAGGTTAAAGGCAGGATAAACGAGTGGACAGAAACATGGCAGAAGGAATATAACAGAGGAAAATACAAGTTTTTGCACTTTAGCAGGAAGAATAGAAGAGATTAATATTATTTTAATGGTGAAAAACTGCAGGAAGCTGCAATACAGAGGGATTTGGGAACCCTAGTGCATTAATCACAAAAAGCTAGCATCCAAATTGAGCAGGGAAGGCAAATAGATTGTTGGTCTATATTTCAAAGGGAATAGAATATAAAAATAGGGAGGGCTTGCTAAAAAGTAAACAAGGCACTGGTCAACCCAGAGTTGAAATATTGTGAACAGTTCTTATCCACTTATATTAAGGAAAGGGATCCTGGCATTGAAGGGGTCTAGTGGTGTACTGGTAATGCCACTCTCTATCTACAGTCCTACAGGCCCAGGTTCAACCCCATCCACTCCAGCTGTGTCAAAACATTTCTGAATAGACTAATTTAAACAATATCTTATAGTGGCATTGGAGGTAGTCCAGAGGAGGTTCACTAACTTGATCAAGGATATGGAGGAAGTTTCTTCTGAGGGGTTGTAAAGATTGGACCTTTATTCATTGATGTTTAGTAGAATGAGTGGAGATCTTATTGAAACATATGCAACAGAGGACTTGATAGATTGTTGCAGAGAGGTTGTTTCCCTTTGTGGGATTATCGAATCAGAGGGCATAATCTCAGAGTAAGAAGTCGCCCATTTAAGACAAAAAATGAGGAGGTATTTTGTGGTGAATCTGTGGATTTTGTGGTGAATTTATGCAGACAGCTGTTAAAGCTGGGTTGGTAAGTACATTCTTGGTTGAGATAGACGGTAAGGGAATCAAAGGCTATGAGGAAAAGGCAAAGTGGAGATAAGGATCACCGGATACTGTATGGTTCACTGGACTCCAAAGGCCAAATGGCCTACTCCTGCCCTTACATCTTATGGTTTTTCAACACTTCACGTTTATGTTTTACGTTCTTGTTTTCAAATCCCTCTATAGCCTTCTTCTATCATCACTTTCAAGTGAAGTTAAAAATCACACAACACCAGGTTATAGTCCAACAGGTTTAATTGGAAGCACACTAGCTTTTGGAGCAACGCTCCTTCATCAGGTGATTGTGACAATCACCTGATGAAGGAACGTCGCTCCGAAAGCTAGCGTGCTTCCAGTTAAACCTGTTGGACTATAACCTGGTGTTGTGTGATTTTTAATTTTGTACACCCCAGTCCAACACCGGCATCTCCAATTCAAGTGAAGAACATTTTGAAATATCAGAATTCTAATATTTTGGGTATTTCAGATTTTTAAATTCTTCTTTGAGAGGTCTGTGCAGACTCAATGGGCTGAATGGTTTCTATCTGCACTGTAGGGATTCTAATGACCTATGAATGATCATTGTCTTCTTCTGAGTACACAGATGCCAGTCTTCAGACAATAAGAAACAGCTGAATGCAGTGGATATGACAAAGGTAACAGGCCTCATAACATTCTGGCATTATAACTGGAAACATGTGCTGCAGAACCTGCCACACTCCTAGAGCTGTACCAGTTTAACTCAACACTGGCATCTACTTGGTAATGTGGAAAATTGTCCAGGTGTATCCTGTCCACAAAACCTCAGACAAATCCAACCTGGCCAATTATTCTTCCATCAGCATGTTTCCTACCACTGACAGAAAAGATTACCAGTGATATTAATAAAGAAACTACCATCAAATGTAATGAGGGGTGGACAATAAATGCTGATTGAGCCAGAAACATGCACATCCCATGAAACAAACAGATAAATGTAAATTGTATTGAGAACTTTCAATCCATATTTGAAATAACACAGGGCTTTGATAGAAGAGGAACAAAGTCTTTCTCCACAACTTTGGGCTTTGTGAGAACAAGTGTCCTATTTTGTTTTATAATGCTCTTTACTGAATACTTTACTAAATTAATGGTGCTACGTAAGTACAGATTGTTGTTATTCTCCTGAAGGGATAGTAAAATGATTATACTTACATGTGTAATATTCAACAGGCCACTTGGACAATAACGCATCAGAATCCTGAAGCATTGACAGATTATTTTTAATGTTTAATTCAAAAAATTTTTAAGAAAAAGGACTGCTACAGAAAAATTGCAGTTATACATTCAGTGAGTCCTGTGTGAAACCAATGGAATCCTGCATGTGGAAATTATCAGGGAAACTTCAAACAGGGAGAGACTTAACAAGATGAGATAGCAAGTGGGGATGACCATCTCTCCCCTCTCAACAGAAAACCAGCTCTTGCAGATACGTCTATTTCACCCTTCAGGAATATACAAAGAAAGGCTTTAAAAAGCCTGCTTCACTCTATCCTGTGGCCCAACATTTCAACTCTTCCTCCCACTCTGCCGAGGTCATGTAGGTCCTGGGCCTCCTCCACTACTGCTCCATCACCACCCGACGCCTGGAGGAAGAACGCCTCATCTTCCGCCTTGGAACACTTCAACCCCGGCGTACCAAGGTGGACTTCACCAGTTTTCTCATTTCCCCTTCCCCAACCTCACGCCAGTTCCAACCTTCCAGCTCAGCACTGTCCCCATGACCTGTTCTACCTGCCAATGCCCCTTCCCACCTATCCGCTCCATCCTCCTCTCTGACCTTTTCCTGCTCCTCGGATGCTGCCTGAACTGCTGTGCTTTTCCAGCATCACTCTAATCTAGACTCGTTTCCAGCATCAGCAGTCCTTGTTTTTACCTTCACTCTCCTACAGTCAGCTCATCAGACTGGATGCTCTTGTGTGTATTAGCCAGAGTTTGAACATGAGCATACTAGGATGATGAAAAATGTGGTGCTGGAAAAACACAGCAGGCCAGGCAGCATCCGAGGAGCAGGAGAATCGACGTTTCGGGCATAAGCCCTTCTTCAGTCCTCACTTTCTCGTACTAGGATGATCACAGTCCCCTGCAAGTAAAGACACTATCTTACACAGATATGCTGCAAACCAGTTAAAGGAAACAGAACAATAAAGGACTATCTTTGATCTTGAATGCTGGAATTCAATCATGGTCAAAAGAAAATGGAGAAAGGTGCCAACAAGCGAATGAAGCCTTTTTAAATTAAGCTTATTACAACCAAGTAAGGGAACTTAACAGTTTGGGGTGACAGCCTGGAATTGCAACTAGTTGATAAAATGCATCAGTGAGAAGCAAGTAGAAAGTTACATTGTTTTACGATTTAAGCTTATTTTAGTTTAGAAGTTTTTTCATTCACCAGTATAGGAAATTAGCAACATAAAATACTTCCAACTTAGAGAGGATATAATGTAATAGAAAAAAAATACTATGATCAGGAAGGCCGACAGAGCTCACCAACAGTTTTAACATATGGTTCCTATACATAAAGGAATACTTATCAGAACTGTAATACCCTACATTTTGATTTTGAGGAAGGTAACTGCAACTTCAATAGAGGATCTAATGGAATTAAAACAGAATTCAATTCACCCACCTCCGCATGAAGAGGTTCATTACTTGTAACTTCAACCCTTCCTTTGCCTCTATGTACAATGTAGACAGGGTCAATTGAGACATTCAAAAGGACATTTCTTTTATCCAAATAATCGTTCAATGTGCAGGAGTATGGGGCCAAAAGCAGCAGATGGACACAAGGTAACAATGCTCATTTAAAGGAGCCAACATAGGTATAATGCATCAAATAGCCTCTTTCAAATAGTCACTGTAACATTTCGATGATTCAAAGTGAGGTTTCAACAATAAAAATGCTATCTAAATGGCACTGAAGTAAACACTTTTAGAAAATACATACATTTAGGGTGGCCTGTTGGCTCAGTGGTTAGCACTGCTGCCTCACATCACCAGGAACCCGGGTTCGATTCCAGCCTGGGGCGACTGTGCAAACTCCACACGGACATTCGCTCCGTGTCTGCGTGGTTTTCCTCCAGGTACTCCAGAAATGCGCAGCTTAGGTGAATTGGCCAAGCTAAATTGCCCATAGTGTTCAGGGATGTGTAGGTTTGGTGCATTAGTCAGGGGTAAATGTAGAGTAGTAGGGTAGGGGAACGGGTCGCGTGGTTTACTCTTCGGAGGCTTGGTGTGGACTTGTTAGGCTGAAGGACCTGTTTCCACACTGTAGGAATTCTATGATTTTAGGCATCAATTCAGTGCAACACAGATCCCTACCATCTTCTCAGAGCACCACTATCTCTCAAACCAAATTAAACATGGTAATGCAAGCTAGTCAATGTGTTTACTCCTGCCACAAGGGAAAAAGTTTATCAAAACGTTTTCATCAGGAAGACAATGGTCCTTTAAAAATTTATCAAGTTACCCAGACAGACAGAGCCAAGAGGACAGGCGCTACCATCATTAAAACCTTATGAATTATTAATTTTTACAAATACGACAGGATGCCATAATCAGCCAGTTCAGAGAGAATGCAAAACAGGCAATGAAAGCTGCTGATGCTGCGAGATAGTAAAGATCAGGTTTAAACCTGAAGGAGGGTAACTCCTCCTGTAACCTTTAGGCAGAAACACGAATTTCAAACTGGACTTCGTAATAATACTGCAGCTACTTTATACATTTGCTAACATCTGGTAATGCTGTGGAAGTGGAAGAGGGGTGGAGAAAGATTTGGAAAATGCAATTGGCTGTTTGCCTCTTGCTGCTAAGCAGTAATTTGTGTGCGCATCTTTTACATTGCCAGCTGAAAATGATGTTCAGTGTGCGCATGCGAGTGGGGAGGGGAAATGCTGTCCACAAGACAGTAGCAGGTCGGAGCAGCATCTGACAAAGGGGCCATGCTCCAATAGCTTGTGATTTCAAATAAACTTCAAATAACCTAGTGTTGTGTGATTTTTAAACTAAATTCAGCTAAACTTTCTTATACAACACGGTCTTTGAATTAATGGCCAACATTCCATTTGCCTTCCCTATGACCTATTGAACTTGTACACTATCTCGTTGTGATTCATGCATGAGAACTCCTAATCCTTTTGTGCTGCAGCCTTTCTCCATTTAAATAACATTCAGCGCCTCCATTCTTATTGCCACACATTTTCCTATATTATATTTCATCTGTCAATATTTTGCCCACTCACTTAACCTATATCCCTTCCTGATAAAGGGCTTTTGCCCAAAACGTCGATTTTCCTACTCATCAGACGCTGCCTGACCTGCTGTGCTTTCCCTGCAACACTCTCGACGCTTGTTCTGATATTATGTCCTTTACAATAAAATTTAATAACAGGGAAAAAGTGAGTCCAACAAAATCTGCCTATAGCTATGTGTGTTTTTGGTCTCCTTTTGAGAAAAGATGTTACAATGGCAATTTTCCCAATCCTCGGAGCCTTTTTCCAGAGTCAGTGCATCCACAATCTCTGTAATTACTTTCTTTAATACCAGAAAAGGCAACAATCAGGTCCAGGAACTTTAGTGGCCTTGAGCCCTATTAGTTTTCCTAGAACTTTTTTTCTAGCGATAGTTATTTGATTTAGTCCCTTGTCACCCTCCTTGCCCCTGGATTTGATATTTTTTGAACATTATTAATGTCTTCTACCTGGAAAACTGATGTGAAGCATTAATTCAATTCCTTGTCCATTTCCTGGTTCCATACTTTTTCCACAGCCTCACTTTCTAGGGGGTGTCTGTTGACTCTGGTCTCTCCCTTCCTTTTTATACTTTGAAAGCAGCTCTTGTCTATTTCTATCTTCTCAGTCTATACTTGATTTCTTGATCATCTTTTGATTGTTTTTAGAACTTTCCCAATCCTTTGGCTTACCACTAATCTCTGCCACAATGAATGTTTTTTCTTTCAATTTGATACTATCCTTGACTTCCCTGGTTAACCATAGTTGGTTTATCGACTTCCTAAAATCCTTCTTCCTCACTGGGATAGAATTTTGTTGAGTCACAAGCATTTTTTTTTTAAATGTCTGCAAGCGAGGTGGAGAAAGTTTAATAATGAGAAAATGGGCTTTGTGAGAACATGTTAGTTTTACTCACCTGTCCTTTGTCTATTTATTTTAGGGTTCAGTTGGGAAATATGACAAGCATTTGTAATTGATTCTATATGGGAAGGTTATATTTAGTCAGCAGTAGAAAAGAATGCATTTCCTGATCTCACGTCCCAGAGTACTTCGTGAGCAATGAGGTGCTTAAAGTGAAGGTACTGATGTAGAAAACACAGTGAAACAATTTGCACACAGCAAGTTTTCACAACAGCAATGAAATAATGACCAGATAATGTTTCAGTCACGTGGTTGAGATAAATATTAGCTACGATGCTAAGAAAAAACACCCTTGCTTTTTCACAAAATAGTGCCACGGGATCTTCAATTCCACATCTCTTGCCAAAGATAACACCTCAAGGAGTGCAGCATTGGGGTAGTGCAGTAGTGGAGTGTCAGTCACTTAAAACCATCGCCTTCTGACTCCAAAGCAAGTGTGGGATCACTGAGCTTTGGTTTATATCACACCAACTCATCCCTGCCGTGAATGCTTACCTAATGCATTAATTTGACCACAGGGGAGACTTGGTTTAAAGGAAGAATACATGTTCCAACAGCCAAACATGATCAAATCCAGTCAAATTACTTTTTGCCTATTTATGGCAAGCCCCTCACCAGCAGTTTGCATAGTGCAAAACTTCCACTGACAATTATGCAAAAAGGTCTGACTATTGAGCCACCATCTGTGGTCACAGGGGAAAAAAGGAATGGCTAAATATTTGATCACCCTGGTAATCAATAATACATGACAATGGAGATGCTGTCTAATCATAGCCATCAATCTCTTTCAGCCAGTAAATAGAGACAGACAGGAGGTGAGCAAAATTCCTACTGGCCGGGAACTAGAGAAACAATAAGTCTGTAGTACGTAATATTCACTACATGTCATGACTTAGTGGTCATATACTGTAACAAAATATTATTTTCTGGAAGAAATCCAGATTTTATTAATCTTCCCACAGCATCTGTCTCATACATTGATGACGCATTCACTGGAAATCATGCTTCCACACATTTTAATTTACCCTCCAAGCATAGGATAAGTCCTCTGGTTCTACTGTTCTGGATGAGGTGAAAGAGCTTGGAAGACAAATTTCTTCCCAAGCTTCCTGGAGCACACCTACTGTTAACACATTGCTACACGTGGATTGGAAAAATGCACTTAGAGTGAGTACACTGGACTACTTCTTTCATATTACTTTAGTTTGAGAATTAGTTGCTCCAGCTGTAACAATTTGGTAAAAACGGCAACTTAGAGTCTTAAGCAATATCACTAACCACAATACACATTTAGAAAGTCAGTGATGGTACTGCTGAATGTTTTTCAAGTAGAGTATTGAAATACCATTCATTCTCATTTTTTCTATTGAGACCCTATAGACATCACTGGGGGAGGACTGACTTTTCGATCATCATGGCTGAGATGTTTACAAAACCCCTGTTTGCATGTCTGGGAAATGTTACAGAACTCCTATCAGTACATGAAGACAATTTGGCTCTAAAGATTTCCAGCTTTCTGCCAATACCGTACACAATAAAAATACTTGAACAAGACAGCCATCTGATGGTGTCAGCTGTGGCTTCATGGGTAACATTCTTGCGTCTAAATCAGAAAGTTGAATGCCATAATCTGTCCAATGATGTTTGATGAATATCTACAGTATATCTTGTAGATGGTATACTTGTCTGCTACTGAATGTTGGTGGAGGAGGGAGCCAATCAAGCTGGCTGCTTTATCCTAAATGGTGTCAAGCTGGAGTGTTCTTGGAGCTGCCCACATCCGGGCAAGTGGGGAGTATTCCACTACACTTCTGACTTGTGTCTTCTGGTGGGAAGGCTTTGGGGAGTCAAAAGGAGAGAGTTACTCACTGCAGTATTCCTAGCTTCTGACCTACTCTTGTAGCTACTGTATTTACACGGTGAGTCCATTTCAGTTTCTGATCAGTGGTAACCCTCTGGATGCCGATAGTGGGAATTTCAGTGATGGGAATGTCAACGAATGTCAAGGTGAAGCGGTTAGATTGTCTCTTACTGAGATAGCCATTGCCTGGCATTTGCAGGACATGAATATTACTTGCTACTTGTCAGTCCAAGCCTGGTCTCACTGCCTAGAGTTTGTTACTTGTGAACATGGGCTGCTTCAATAATTGGCGTCATCACAAATGTTGCTGAAAATTGTGCAATCATTGGTGAACATCCCCACTTCTGACGTAATGAAGGAGGGGGTGTCACTGATGAAGCAGCTGAAGATGGTTGGGCCAAGGATAATACCTTGTGGAATGCCTGCAGAGATGCCCTGAAGCTTCAACAACCACAACGATCTTCCTGTGCCAGATATGATTCCAACCAGAGTATTTTCCCCCAATTTCCATTGATTCCAGTTTTGTTCGGTATCCTTGATCCCCACTTGGTCAAATGTAGAATTCATGGTAAGGGCTGTCACTCACTTCACCTCTGGAATTCAGCTCGTTTGTCTGTACCTGAACCAAGGTTGTAATGAGTTCAGGAACTGAGTGGACTAACGGAACCCAAACTGGGTGTCACTGAGCAGGTGCTGCTTGATCGCATTTTTGATAACACTTTCATCACTTTACTGATGATTGAGAGCAGACCGATGAGGTATTAATTGAACAGGTTGGATTTATCCTGCTTTGTCTGTACAAGATATACCTGAGCAATTTTTCACAATCAAGCATAAGCTCTTCATCAGGAATTTCTAATGAGAGCTTATGCTCAAAATGTTGACTCTCCTGCTGGCTGTGATTTTCCAGCACCATACTATCCGACTCTGATCTTGAACATCTATAGAGCTCACTTTCTCCCAATTTTCCAGACTGTTGGGTCGATACCAGTGTTATAGGTGGCCTGGAAGTGCTTGGTTAGGGGAGTGGCAAGTGCTGCAGCAGAGCCTTCAGCACTATTGCCAGAATGTTGGCAGGGCCGATAGTCTTTGCAGTATCCAGTGTCTCCAACATTTCTTCATATCACACAAAGTGAATCAAATTGGCTGGAGACTGGCATTTGCAATGGTGGAGATCACTGGAGGAGGCCAAGACAGATCTTCTGGCTGAAGATTGTTGAAAATGCTACAGCTTTATCTTTTGCACTGATATACTGGGGTCTTCAATCATTGAGAATGAAGATGCATGCAGAGCCTCCCCCTCAAGTAAGTTGTTCAAGTGTCCATCGTGTATACGTGACAGAACTGTAAAGCTTAGATCTTATCCATTTGTTGTGGCATTGCTTAGCTTTGTCTATCATTTGCCACTTATGCTACCTGGCACACAAGTAATCCTGTTTGGTTGCTTCATTTTTAGGTATACCCGATGCTGCTCCGAGCATTCTCTTCTGCACTCTCCATGGTTGAATGAGGGATATGCTGGGCCATGAGTTTGCAGACTATGTTGAAGTACAAGCCTGTTATTGATGGCCCACTGCACCTCACAATGCCGTGTCTTGAGTTGCTAGATCTGTCCGAATTCTGTCCAATTTAGCAGAGTGATAGTGCACAACAGGATTGTAGGTACTCCAAATATGAAGTCACTACGTAATGGTCACTCATACTGACACATCTGCAGCTGGCAGATTGATAAGGATGAGGTCAAGTGTGTTTGTCCCTCTTAATGATTCCCTTACCATCTGTCACAGATTTATCCTTTGGAAGAGAACTTGCGATAGTGACATTGCACACATTGGCTGCCCTTCTTTTATACGATGGAGGTCAAGGGCTTGGAAGGTGCTATTGAAGGGGCTCTGGTGAGTTACTGCAGTGCCTCTTGCAGATGATACACACTGCGGACACTGTGCTTTTGTAGCAAAGACATGTTAGAAATGGTGGATGAGATACTAAATAAATCGGCTTTTTGTCCTGGATCATAATGTGTTTCTTCAAATGCTACTGCAGATGCATACATCCAGCCAAGTGTCAAGTACATGTATTCCCAAGTTGTTCCTGTAGATGATGAAAAGGCATTGGGGAGATAGGTGGCAAGTTGCTTACTGCTGGATTCCCCAACTGTGACCTGTTTTTACCTAACCACAATATAAATATTTGGTTACTATATAACTACTGTCAGTTATCAGGAAAACTGCAGAGAACTACCTAGAGACCAGCAATCAGTTACATAAGGGACCCCTCCCCTCCATCAGGATTTGGGCTTGTATCAAGAGCAATGAAGATTGCAGGGTATTAGTGGGACCATAACTGGAGTTATGGGCACTGTATTCAGGAATGATTAACAAAAATAGCCAGTCCTGTTCAGTGTCTGGTCAATGGTATCCTCAAGAAATTTTTCTTTGCTGTTTGCAGAATCCTGATGCATGCTAAATGATAACTACATGTGTTTAAGTAATGGGGCAAATACCAAATTAATCTACTTGTTCAAAGAAAAATAATTATCTGGCTCAGTAATGTCCTTTAGGGAAGAAAATCTTCCATCCTTACCGGTCTGGTCTACAGGCAACTCCAGACCCAGATCAGGTAATGTGGTTGACTTTTAGGCAAATTTAATAAACACTGGCCTGAGTAGTGATGCCCTCATCCCCGATGGCTCATTTAAAGAAGGATTAAAATGCATGGGAGGAAATTCACCAAAGGTATATTAAACTAATATTTGGAAAAAGGGTTGCTGTCCTCTGAGGAAAGGTTGGACAGTCAAGATTTATATTCGCTGAAGTTTAGAAGACAATGGAGGGGATTTGATTGAAACACGTATTCCTGAGGGATCTTGGAAGGGTGGGAGGTTTTCCCTTATGGGAGGATCTGGAACTAGCGAGGTCATTAGAAATAAGGGTTCACCCATTTAAAACAGAAATGGGCCAAAGCAAAATTCTGTCAGAGGATCATGGGTCTTTGGTACTCACTTCCTCAAAGAAACCACTATCCTTGAAATGTTTTTATGACAGAGGCAGGTAGATTCTTATTAAGCAAGGGATGAAAAGTTATGAGGAGTTGGTGGCAATGCAGGTTCAAAGTTGTAAACAGATCAGCCATAATCTTATTGAATGGCAGAACAGGCTCAAATGACCTACACCTCGTCCTAATTTTCAAGTTCACATGACATTAAACTAAGTTATGTTGATTGATCCTTGAATCAACAAACAACAAACTTGGAAGTGAAAGAAGCACCATCCCAAGCAAAGTGTAAACAGCCCAAGCCAGATAGTTCCTGACCGTCAAAACTGAACGGATTCCTCCAGGAGGAATGAATACACACACTTCTTTCGTTATTAAGATCTCAAGTGCAGACCTTTTTGTTTTTATTCTCATTCACCAAAATGTAGAAAATTCCAAGCAGCACGAGTACTGACACTATTTTTCCAAGAGAGACTACACTGAGAGACTACTTACAGAACAAAAGTTTCTTTAAAATTATAAAAAGCTCGATAGCACACAAAGAAAGAAATTGTCATGGGTGAGGAATGGACAACTTAAAAATGGTTATAGTAAGGAGATATGTTAGACAATATTTTTGATGCAGAGAAATGTTGCAGTAAGGAATGCCTAGCCACAGTAGGGAAAGCACAGACCACTGTAGCTTGAAAGGGAAATTTCGATAAATCATTGAAATAGAGCAATGGATATGGCAAAAAAGAATGGGCCAAGTCTTTGTTCCAACAGAAGATTGGCATGCACATGATGGACAAAAAGGCCCTCATCTGTGCTGCAAGCTTCTATGACTTAGCACAGAGCAAGTGTTTTGAGCTATGTAGCCAGCCTGGTAGAAGAGCTAGTGGTTTCCATTTTGCAAAAGCAGTGTACTAATTTAGAGTCATAGAGATGTACAGCACGAAAACAGACCTTCCAACCAGATATTCAAACCCAATCTAGTCCCACCTGCCAGCACCCGGCCCATATCCCTCCAAACCCTTCCTACTCATTTACCCATCCAAATGCCTTTTAAATATTGCAATTGTACCAGCCTCCACCACTTCCTCTGGCAGCTCATTCCATACACAAACCACCCTCTGCGTAAAAACGTTGCCCCTTAGGTCTCTTTTATATCTTTCCCCTCTCACCCTAAACCTATGCCCTCTCCTTCTGGATTCCCCCACCCCAGGGAAAAGACTTTGTCTATTTATCCTATCCATGCCCCTCATGATTTTATAAACCTCTATAAGGTAACCACTCAGCCTCAGACTCTCCAGGAAAAACAGAACCAGCCTATTCAACCTCTCCCTCTCATTCAAATCCTCCAACCCTGCAAACATCCTTGCAAACCTTTTCTGAACTCTCTCAAGTTTCACAACATCTTTCCGATAGGAAGGAGACCAGAATTGCACACAATATTCCAACAGTGGCCGAACCAATGTCCTGTACAGCAGCAACATGACCTCCCAACTCCTGTACTCAATACTCTGACCAATAAAGGAAAGCATACTAAATGCCTTCTTCACTATCCTATCGACCTGCGATTCCACTTTCCAGGAGCTATGAACCTGTACTCCAAGGTCTCTTTGTTCAGCAACTCTCCCTAGGACCTTACCATTAAGGTGTACAAGTCCTGCTAAGATTTGCTTTTCCAAAATGCATTTACCTGAATTAAACTCCATCTGCCACTCCCCAGTCTATTGGTCCACCTGATCAAAATGCCATAATCTGAGGAAACTTTCTTTGCTGTCCACCATACCTCCAATTTCAGCGTCATCTGCAAACTTACTTACTATACCTCTTATGCTCACATCCAAATAATTTATATAAAATGACAAAAAGTAGTGGACCCAGCACCGATCTTTGTGGCACTCCACTGGTCATAGGCCTCCAGTCTGAAAAACAACCCTCCACCACCACCCTCTGTCTTCTACCTTTGAGCCAGTTCTGTGTTCAAAAGGCTAGTTCTCCATGTATTCTATGAGATCTAACCTTGCTACCCAGTCTCCAATGGGGGACCTTATCAAACGCCTTACTGAAGTCCACTGTTCTGCCCTCATCAATCCTCTATTGTTACTTCTTCAAAAAACTCAATCAAGTTTGTGAGACATGATTTCCCATGCACAAAGCCATGTTGACTATCTTTAATCAGTCCCTGCCTTTCCAAATACATGTACATCCTGTCCCTCAGAATTCCCTCCAACAACTTGCCCACCACCGACGTCAGGCTCACCGGTCTATAGTTCCCTGGCTTGTCCTTACCACCCTTCTTAAACAGTGGCACCACATTAGCCAACCTCCAGTCTTCCAGCACCTCACCTGTGATTATCAATGATACAAATATCTCAGCAAGGAGCCCAACAATCATTCCCCTACCTTACTACAGAGTTCTTGGGTACACCTGACCAGGTCCTGAGGATTTATCCACTTTTCTGTGTTTCAAGACATCCAGCACTTCCTCCTCTGTAATATGGATATTTTTCAAGATGTCATCATCTATTTCCCTACATTCTCTATCTTCCATGTACTTTTCCACAATAAACACTGATGCAAAATACTTATTTAGCATCTGCTAAATAACATCTCCTGCGACTCCACACAAAGGCCAAATGCTGATCTTCGACAGGCCCTATTCTTTCCCTCGTTACCCTGTTGTCCTTAATGCATTTGTTAAAACCCTATGAATTCTCCATTACTATTTGCCAAAGCTATCTCATGTCCCCCTTTTGCCCTCCTGGTTAATCTCTTAAGTATACTCCTACTGCCTTTATACTCTTCTGAGGATTCATTTATCTATCTGGTCAATACCTGACATATGCTTCCTTCTTTTTCTTAATCAAACCCTCAGTTTGTGTAGTCATCCAGCAATCCCTACATCTACCAGCCTTTCCTTTCAACCTAATAGGAATATACTGTCTCTGGACCCTCGTAATCTCATTTCTGAAGGCTCCCCATTTTCCAGCTGACCCTTTACCGGTAAACATCTGCCCCCAATCAGCTTTTGAAAGTTCTTGCCTAATACCGTCAAAATTGGCCTTTCTCCAATTTAGAACTTCAACTTTTAGATCTGGTCTGTCCTTTTCCATCAGTATTTGGAAGCTAATAGAATTGTGATCGCTGGCCCCAAAGTGCTCCCCCACTGACACCTCAGTCACCTGCTCTGCCTTATTTCCCAAGATTAGATCAAGTTTTGCACCTTCTCTAGTAGGTACATCCACATACTGATTCAGAAAAATTTGCTGTACACACTTAAATTCCTCTCCATCTAAACCTTTAACACTCTGGTAGTCCCAGTCTATGTTTGGAAAGTTAAAATCCCATACCATAACCACCCTATTATTCTTACAGATTAACCACCCTATTATTCTTACAGATAACGGAGATCTCCTTACAAATTTGTTTCTCAATTTCCCTCCAACTATTAGGGGGTCTATAATACAATCCCAAAAAGGTGATCACCCCTTTCTTATTTCTCAGTTCAACTCAAATAACTTCCCTGGATGTATTTCCGGGAATATCTTCCCTCAGTACGTCTGTAATGCTATCCTTTATCAAAAATTTCACAATGAAGGAATTGGAAATGAATTAAAAGTGCCACTGAAGAATCCCTGACATCTTCAAAACACATGTTTTATTTTCTTTTAGTCATTCATGAGATGTGGGTGCCACTGGCTAGATCAGCATTTGTTGTCCATCCCAAATGTCCAGCTATGTTGCTGTGGGTCTGGAGTCACTCACAGGCCAGACCAGGTAAGGATGGCAGTTTCCTTCCCTAAAAAGGACATCAGTGTATCAAATGGGTTTTCTGACCACCAGAAATGATTCACATCCATTAGCTTCTTAATTTTCAATATTTATTGGATTCAAATTTCACCACGTACCATGGGAGAATTTGAATGCAGGTCCCTCCAACATTACATGGGTCTCTGGATTAACAGTCCAGCGATAATACCACCAAGCCATTGTCTCCCCATCATTCTCATGCTCCACCGTTAACAAAAATAGACTGAGTTAGTCCTGGATGCTAAATAACGACTTGGCAATTCTAAAAACAGATACAAGATTTGGGTCTCAACTCCTGACCTTTGTGGCTAAAAGAAAATGAGGATAAGTGGCAAAACTGACTAGTTGACAAATCACTTTATCAAGTGGATTCGAAAATCTCTAATTATTAGTTTAAAGCATATTGCTGAACTTGACAAAAGAATGAAGCTTCAGATAAGACTGCTGAAAGAGACTCAAGTACTAACTCTTGTCAGTGAAAGAGCCAAGACAGGGAAACCATTCAGCAGCATGGCTGTGAGACAGCATTCAGTGTAAATGCATTTTTGCCCCGTTCGTTCCAACAATGATATAATCGATTGTAAATTGCAAACCAGCCTCCTATCCACTGACTCCATCTGTACTTTCTGTTGCCTCAGGAGAAGCAAACAAATGCTGATCTAGCCATAATGAAAGACTCCTCCCGCCCCTGTTATACTCTCTTCTATCCTCCTCCTTTGGGCAGAAGATAAGAGGTTGAATAGACATACAAACAGATTCAAGAACAGCTTTTTCCCCACTCTTATCAGACTTATGAATGGACCTATCAAAATATAAATGTTGATCTCTCTGCACCTTCTCTGCTGCTGTAACACTGTATTCTGCATTCTGTTCTGTTATCCTGATGCACATTGTATAGTACAGTCTGCCCATGTAGCAAAACAACTCTTTTCACTGTATCTCTGTACATGTGACAACAATAAATCAAACTCAAACTGAATTACATCCAAAACAAATACTTGAGAAAAACAATAACATCAGACATACAGGAGTGGTTAGTTAGGCTCCCTGGGTACCTCTTGCACTACGTAAGAACATAAATCAAAATTCAGGTGGTACAAATCAATTTCAAATTTGCAGATACTCAAAGTGCCTAAAATATCAATGCAGATAACAACGCAAATAACAGTGAAAAAGAATGTTTATGACTTCTTTTTAACAAGTTTTTTTTTCGAATGCAGATTTGCACATGTAGATCAAGGCATTGTAGAGATTTATCCAAAATATAAGAGCAAAAGTAGGACATCCAGCTCTTTGCCTCTGCTCCTGCATTCAGTGAGATCATGGCTCATCGGATAACCCTCAACTTCATGTTCCTCCCATATCCCTTATTCCCTTACTGATTAAAAATATCTATCTCAGTACTGAACGTACTTCAAGACAATCTTAACAGGTCTTGTGGTAGATTCTCTACCCTCAGAATAAATACTCCTTGTTTTAGATTTAAATGGGCGACCTATTATTCTGAGATGATGCCTTCTGGTCCTAGACTGTCCACCAAGGAGAAGCAATCTCCCTGCATCTATCCTGTAAAGATCCCCTCAGAATCTTGTTTGTCTTAATGAGGTTTCCTATCATTCTTCTAAACTGCAATTAGTGTCAGCCCAATCTGCTAAACATCTCCCTGTAAGGCAGTCCCTCCATACCTGGGATCAACCTGGTGAACCTACTCTGCACTGTCTCCAAAACCAGGCCAAAATTGTGTCCAATCTTCTAAATGTGGTCTAACCAGTACCTTGTACAGTTTTAGCAAACCACCCTATTTTTACTCTCTATTCCCACTGATTAAAGGCCAACGTTCCATTTGCTGTCGCTATTACTTGCTGAACTCCAATGGTTGTTTTCTGTGATTCATGGACGATGACTCCCAAACCTCTCTGGTCAGTAGCTTTCTGCAGCCTTCCCTATTTAAATAACATTCAGCTCCTCTACGCTTCCTGCCAAAAGCTCAGAACCTCACTGCCCACATTATATTCCATCTGCCAAGTTTTTGCCTACTCCCTTAACCTTGGTCATATCTTTCTGCAGAATCTGTGCGTCATCATCACCACTTGCCCTCCCACATATTTTTGTGTCATCTGCAAACTTAGCTATACTACATTCACTTTCCTCAGCCAAGTCTTGAATAGATATTGTGGACCCACTAATCTTTGGCACACCACATGTTGCTTAATGCCGTCCTGAAAATGCTCCCCATATCTGAACTGTTGTCAATTAGCCAATTCTCTCTCCATGCAAATATGCTCCTCCCAAACATCATGCTGTCTTAAGTCAATTAATGTGTGGTAGTTTATAAAATGCCTTCTGAAAACCCAAATATATTACATTCACTACTTCCACTTTATCTATTTTGCTTGCCCTCCTCGAACAAATTCTGGTAAATTTATCAGGCATGATTTACCCTTCATGAAGCCAGGCTGATTCTTCTTAATCATATGTACTCCTGAATGCTCTTTTTACAATAGACTAACATTTTCCCCAAGAACAGATGTTAGGCTAATTGGTCTACATTGACTTGTTTTTGTCTTCTTCCCCTTTTGAAGGAATGTGTTATACTGGCAGTTCTACAATTTTTTGGGATTTTTCCAGAATCTAAGGATTCCTGGAAGATTATGACTCGTGCATTCGTTGTCTCTGCAGCTACGTCCTTTAATATCTTAAAATGCATACCATCTTGGTCTGTGTTTTTGCCTAATCTACATTTCTGCTGAGAGCCATGAAAGATTTTCTTAAACATCTGCCATTGTTCTTCAACTGTCTTCCTTTGGTTTCAGGGATGATCAGCTTCCTTCATTTGGGAACAGAGAAGGTAGAGAGAAATGTAAAACTTTAAAAAAGATGAAAATGCTTCCATTGGGTGAGTAAGGGGGAAAAATTTTATTATGGTAAAACAGAGAATTCTTCCCCTGTTACTTACGCAGTAGGATTATCTTCTTCGCTATGAACGAAACAAGATATAAAAGAGACCTATGGGGCAACTTTTCACTCAGAGGGTGGTACATGTATGGAATGAGCTGCCAGAGGAAGTGGTGGAGGCTGATACAATTGCAACATTTAAAAAGCATTTGGATGGGTATATGAATAGGAAGGGTTTGGAGGGATATGGGCCAGATGCTGGCAGGTGGGACTAGATTGGGTTGGGATATCTGGTCGACTTGGACAGGTTGGACCGAAGGGTCTCTGTTTCCATGCTGTATATCTCTATGACTATAATAAAAAAAAACCTTTCATGACGATGGTCATCTTTTAAAATTTCTCTTAACCTTCTCTGCTCCCACATGACTAAAGCTGTTCATCCTGCCACCAATTCTTAGAATTCACTTCCTAACAATATCAACTTTTATTTATGATTCGGAGATGCTGGTGTCAGACTGGGGTGTACAAAGTTAAAAATCACACAACACCAGGTTATAGTCCAACAGGTTTAATTGGAAGCACACTAGCTTTCGGAGAGACGCTCCTTCATCAGGTGATTGTGGAGGGCTCGATCGTAACACAGAATTTATAGCAAAAATTTGAAGTGTGATGTAACTGAAATTATACATTGAAGAATTGATTGTCTGTTAAGCCTTTCATCTGTTAGAATACAGTGATAGTTTCACTTCTTTCATGTATAAATCACAAAACCCTTTTTTTTAAAGTTGCATTCTAACCCGAGAATGCAACTTTAAAAAAAAGGGTTTTGTGATTTATACATGAAAGAAGTGAAACTATCACTGTATTCTAACAGATGAAAGGCTTAAAAGACAATCAATTCTTCAATGTATAATTTCAGTTACATCACACTGCAAATTTTTGCTATAAATTCTGTGTTACGATCGAGCCCTCCACAATCACCTGATGAAGGAGCGTCGCTCCGAAAGCTTGTGTGCTTCCAATTAAACCTGTTGGACTATAACCTGGTGTTGTGATTTTTAACTTTTATTTATACTTTTTTTAAAATTCACTTTTAAGATGATAAAACATGCCAAGATGGCTTACTACGATATTACGTCACTTAAGGAAATAGGTTAGATGACTAAAAGCATGGTCAAAGAAGTTTGCTTTTGGTATTGTGTGAAGAATGGAAGGGAGGTGGGGAGAGGTTTAGGGAGCCCCAGAGATCACCTATCTAAAGAGATTAAAAACAGTGATCAAGATGTCAGAATTGGAAAGGTGCAGAAATCTTGAGTATTCGCGGACTGGGAGGTGATTGCAGAGGTAGGAATACGTGAGGAGTCCCTGGAGGGATTTGAAAACAAGGTTGAAACGTTAAAAACAGAATGTAGTTTGACTTTCTCCTCATCAGTCAATTTAGGTCAGTGAGTAAAAATAAAAACAAAAACGCTGGAGAAACTAGACAGGTCTGGCAGCATCTCTGGATGAATGTTGCGTAGAGAGAGAGAGAGAGAGAAAAAGACTTAAGAAAGAATTAGATTACCTACTGTATGGAAACAGGCCCTTTGGTCCACACCGACCCACCCAGCCTCATTCCCCTCTGACTAATGCACCTAACACTATGGGCAATTTAGCGCGGCCAATTCACCTGACCTGCACATCTTTGGACTGTGGGAGGAAACCAAAGCACCCAGACATGGGGAGAAACCAAAGCACCCAGACATGGGGAGAATGTTGAAACTCCACACAGGCAGGAGCCAGAGGCTGGAATCGAACCTGGGACCCTGGTGCTGTGAGACATCAGTGCTAACCACTGAGCCACCGTGCCACCCGTAGGGGGCTCATATTGTACCTAAAACTTTTACTGTTTCTCTCTCCACAGATACTGCCAGACTGGCTGAGGTTATATTTGCATTTATTTCAGATTTCCAGTATCCATAATATTTTGCTTTTATTTTAGCAAGCATGAAATTGAAAGGGGAATGTGACTTTCTGTAAGTTAACAGATGAAGCAAGTTTTTCAGGGCACAGAATCTGGGAGACATAGCTTTGTGGTAGTTTTTATACCTCTAGACTAGAAGGCCCAGGTTCAAGTCACATCTGCTCGAGAAATATGCTAAAAGATTGATTAGAAAATAGCGTGACACCAGCCTGCATTGGAATCAAAACGTCTAGAAATAACAAAGAGAGATTTTTACAGGGTGATGTGGAAAGAATGTTTCCTCATGGGAGAATTTAAAAGTAAGAGGCCGCCTGTTTAAAGATTCAAGGTCACCCCTTCATAGAGGATCATAGTTTTCTTACAGTCTGGAAAGCAGGCCATTCAGCCCATCAAGTCCACGCTGACTCTCTGAAGAGCATCCCACCTAGACTCAGCTGCCTACACTATCCCTGTAACTCCATACTTCCCATAACTAATCCACCTAGCCTGCACTTCTCTGGACACTATGAAGCAATTTAACATGGCTAACCCACCTAATCTGCACATCTTTTGACTGAGGGAGGAAACCGGAGCACCCGGAGGAAATCCAACTGTCAAAGGAGAATGTCTGTGTTGAGTTTGCAGAGTCCCCTGAAGCTAGAATCAAACATAGGCTCCTGGCACTGTGAGGCAATGGTGCTAGCTGCTGAGCCATCATGCCACCTCTTTAAGATAGAGACGAGGAGAAATATTTTCTCTTTGACTCATGGGTTTTTGGAAGTCTCCTTTCATAGCTTTTCAAGGAAGAGAGTTTCTGAAACGTTTTAGGACAGAGGTGGGTAGGTTGTTCAGGGTAGGGGGAAAAGAGACATTATTCAGGGAAGGTGGAGCAAATCAGAACTATTAACTGGCAGAGCAGACATGACCTGCTGAGGGATGTACTCTTGCTCCTAATCATACATTTGCATAAAGGTTGAGACAGAGATCACATTGAGCAATATCACAAAGGTGGGAAACAGTGATCCAAGCAATGACAGTAGACTGGAAGCAGACTAAATGGCAATTTTCAACTTTGAATTGGACAAATACTTCAAAAATAAAAAATGTAAGGCTTCAGGAATAGAGCAGGGAAGTGAGACTAGTTAGATAGCCTTTTAAAGAGTGAATAGCTTCCTTCTGTGCCATATGATAACAGATACAAATTCAATTCAAAAGCCGCAAATCATTTAAAAAGTGACAGCGTGAATCTTATTGAAGTGAATGAGATTTGGCAGGACAGCATCTACAGAAGTAGCTCCGTTATCTGTCACAATAGAAAGGATTCACTAGTCCATCCTCCCCCACTACATTAATAATGCAAAGTGGCAGACAATTAACTAACTGCGAAATCTGGACTTGCATATTTGCCATAACAATGTCCCCATCTAAAGAATTCAAGAGTGTAAAACAAGTGACAAAAGGGACATTATTTTGTAGTTTCATCAAAAAAAAAGGAAAAAGAATAAAAGAAAAATCAAACGGTCCAAACACTGAGACATTTCAAGTAAGGCTTCACCCTGAAAAATGTTCTTAACACTCTTAACTGTGAAGATGCTCTCCACTAATGGCATTCAAAGTCATGCAGCAAGGGGGTGTGGGACACAAATGGATGAGGTACCACAGCATGTTGTGCAGAAATGTGTCTGGAACCAGAGTACTGTATCATCAATTAATAACAGTCACATCAAGAGGAGTTTTACTTTCCAACTACAAAAAGGTGGGCTCAGCAAATCAATAAAATCACAATCAACACTCTGGAACAGCAATATATTTGAACATGTACATTCACCCAAAAATATTAGACCATGAAACTAATTGTAACCTCATAAATCAATTATGCATGTTGGAAGAAAAATAAAACGATCTAGAAGTCACCATCCGAGTGTGGCAGAGGCATGTTCAAATTGTCCAATTCATATTGGAATAGGTTTGTTCCAGTTCAGATACTATTTGCAGGGCTACTGTGGAAAAGGCAGGCGAGCGATACCAGCTATATAGCCTACTTCTGTACTGCATCTATTCTAATTTGCCACAAACCAAAACAGTGCCATTTCAAATGAAATTCAGGACAAGTGACCAAGCTGTTTGAACAAAAACAAACGATCAAAGACATTACACAAAATCTTTTATAAATCACTGGTTAGGTTGGGCTACGGTACTCTGTTCAGCAAATCCAAGGACCACACTTTAGGAAAGGCACCAAGGCTTTGGAGAACTGAATTGATTTGAATGGAATTGAATTTATTGTCACATGTACAGTGGCACAGTGAAAAGCTTTTTCTTGTGAGCAATACAGGCAGATCACAGAGTTAAGTAGTGTAGATAAGTAAATAATAGGTAAACAGCAGCAAATACAAAAACACAGGTACAGACGAATGTTGAGTTTGTTGGTCATGTTAAGAATATGTAAAGGTATGCTACCAAATCAGTGAATCTAACTCTGTGGAATAACTGGAGAAACTATGATTGCATGCCTGAGTAGATGCAGCTAGCAGAGATATAACAGAGGAAATCAAAGTTATTAAATAGTTTCTACAGAGTCAATAAGGAGAAAGTGCTTCCAGGAGTAAGAATGATCATTAAGCATGAGGCATGGATTTGACACCTGAACAACTGACAACGTAAAAATCCAACAAGAAGAGAATGATGAAAGGGTTTTTCCCGTAAAATTATAAAGAAACGGGATAAATTCACAAATGAGTGGGTCAAAAGAAAATGGACATGTGGGAAGAACAGGGAGACCAGGACAAATTGGATAACTCCATCGAAGGGTTAGTACAGCAGGGGTGGGCCGAACTGCAATGGTTTAGAGAAGCGCACGATGGCGGCCCGCGCGCCGTTTCCATGGTGATGGTCGCCAAGGAACGGGGAAGGGGGAAAAGGGGTGGAAGTGACCGCGCGCGCAGTTGCCCAGTGATGGTTGCCAGGAGCGTGCCGTTACCGTGGCGACGGCTCCCAAGGAGCGCGCGGTTGTCCCGGAGACGGTCGCCAGCAGGCGCGAGGCGGGGCCGGTTCACCAACGTCGCTTGGTTGGACGGTTCGAATCTGCCTTTCGAAATTAGTTAGGGTGAAGGAGGGAAGCGAAAAAACACGTTCCTCACCTCCCGCCGCCCGCTGACGAGAAGCTGGGTAAGTGGGCTCGTTCACCTCCAAATTTACTCTCCCACGATGTTGCTGTGGTCCTGGTGGCGCTGCTTGCTTGCCTGCCCTGCTCTCTATCTCTAGCCTTCCCTCCCCAACTGGCCGGCCGCTGTTCCTCCCGTTCTCAGGCCGGTTGGCTCAACCTAACCTGCCTAGGTCCGCCCCACATGCCCCTGCCTCCTATTGGACACAACGATCCTAACTCCGGGTTCAATTGGCTGCAATCTACGTCAATCAAAAGCCAGCCGCACCCCCGAGTCGCTCAGGTTTGATTGACGTGTGGACCGGAAGTGGCTTCCCTTCATGATCTCAGTGCATTACATCATTGCAATTCCTTAAAGGGCCATGGCAGTGGGTGTGTTTTGAAACTATTCCTCTCTGAAAGGATTTAGGGTGAAACCAGAACACTGCAGAAATTTGCCAAAGATCCTTAAACTGCACCTGCAAAACCCACAAAAATACCAAAGAACGGCAGACATTGAAAATCAGAAACAAAAACAAAGCTCAGCAGGTCAGGCAGCAGCTGTGGAGATAATCAAGAGTTCACGTTTCGGGACCACCTCAATTCTGAAGAAGGGTCACTGGACCTGACACATTATCTCTGATTTCTCTACACAGCTGCAGCCTGACCTACTGAGCTTTTCCAGCAATTTCTGTTCACATTTCGGGTCCAGTGACCCTTCTTCAGAACATTCTGTGTTTGTTCCTTCAAAGCCCATGACCGCTAGAAGGACAAGGGCAGCAGATACATGGTAAAACCATCACCTGCAAGTTCCCCACTAAGCCATGCACCATCCTGATTCATAAATTTATTCCTGTTCCTTAAAAATTGCTGGGTCAAAATCCTGGGATTCTTTCCTTAACAGCATTGTGGATCAAGCTACAAAAGATGAACTGCAGTGGTTCAAGAAGGCAAAGAACAAAGAAAATTTACTGCCCAGTAACAGGCCCTCCGGCCCTCCAAGCCTGACCTGATCCAAATCCACTGTCTAAACCTGTCGCCCAATTCCTAAGCACCTGTATCCCCGTGCTCCCCACCTACTCATGCATCTGTCCAGAGGCACCTTAAGTGAATTTACCATACCTACCTCTACTACCTCTGCTGGCAAGGTGTTGCCGGCATCTACCACCCTCTGTGTAAAGTACTTGCTGCATCTATCCCCCTTAAACTTTTGACCTCTTACCTTGAAAGCATGACCTCTCGCCATTGAATCCTTCACCTTGGGAAAAAACTTATCTCTATCTACCCTGTCTATACCCTTCATGATTTTGCACCTCACCACCAACACCTTGTGAAGGGAAACAAGGGATGACCAATAAATGCTGGCCAGCACAAGTGAATAAAAAAATTAAAATTTGATGTGAGAACAGTTTGGAACAGAATTCATCACTACGTCAGGCAACATGTATTGAGAAAGGAACAGAGTTGACATTTCATCGATAACCCTGCATCTTCATGGTGGAAGATCTGCGGGATGGAGCAATGGTTAGCAGAGCTGGGCTATTGTCGGACGCTGTAGGTCCAAGTCAGTTTGCCAGTAGCTAGTTGGTTTGCTGGTTCGAATCTGCCTTTGAAATCAGTTAGACAAAAACCACATTCTGCACTGCTGACCTCCCTGCTTCTGAGCTAGAAGCTCCAGTGTCAAGTCATACTCCAGGGCTTGATGGCTGATGATGGTATATTCCTGCCAGACCAAATAGGTTCAAGTATCAGTTTACAAATCTTTCCAATGCACCTAGGGCAGCCAAAGCAGGACAGTGTCCTGGTCATCCAGAACTATCTGGTAGCTGTCATGCAACAGTCTCACCTTGTTTTTAAAAAATATATAATTGCAGGTTCTTGCCATGACTGTACAATAGATAAAAATCCTCCTTGAATGAGGATCACCTTTTGCTTCTATATCCAAAGTGTCTAGGCTGACTTTTCAGCCGACAGGTAATGTGGAAGGTGTTATCTTTCAGATGAGATATCAAATCAATGCGCTATCTGCTCTCTTGTGAACCTGACAGATACCATAGTACTATTTTGCAAAGGAACTGGGGAGTTCATCCTAGAAGGTCTCTTTGAGCAGTAGTGACCAACCTGATGTATAACTGTTTTGTTCCACTGATGTTGCCTGGCCTGATGTGTTTCCAACATATTTTGTTTTCATTTTCAACTTCTAGCATGTGCTGTATATGACCATACAAGTGTAGGCCATTCATGCCTTGAGCCTGTTCTGCCATTCAATAAGATTGTTTCTGATCTGATTGTCCCATATTCCCACCTACCCTGGATAAAATGTCATCCCTTTGCTTATCAAGAATCTACCTACTTCTGTCTTAAAAATATTCAAGAACTCACTTTCACTGTCTTTTGTGTTCAGTATTTTACGAGTATATTATGTGTTCATTCTCACGACTCAGCACTTAACCAACATCGCTGAGACAAACTACAGTTTGTGGGAGCTACCTGTGCATAATGGTTTCAGTTCAGTTATTTATACCACAGCACAAATGATGCAAACAGACCTTCAAATATACCTTGTTGTTCATAAAGGAAATTGGGATGATGTTTAGATTACAGTGTGGAAACAGGCCCTTCGGCCCAACAAGTCCACACCGACCCGCCAAAGCGAAACCCACCCATACCCCTACCCCTACATTTACCCCTTACCTAACACTACAGGCAATTTAGTATGGCCAATTCACCTGACCCTGCACATCTTTGGATGGTGAGAGGAAACCGGAGCACCCGGAGGAAACCCACGCAGACACGGGGAGAACGTGCAAACTCCACACAGTCGCCTGAGGCGGGAATTGAACCCGGGTCTCTGACGCTGTGAGGCAGCAGTGCTAACCACTGTGCCACCGTGCTGTCCACAAGACATAGTAGAAAAACCAAGTACTTTCTGATGGAAAGGTAAAAATATACATCGTTCAAATAACTTTCATGTAAATTGTTTTTCTCATTACTTCTCACAGGGAGAATGTTCAATAGAAACCAACAATGCTGACATTAAGACGGATTTTCAAATTCCCCACATTTTAGTCTTGGCAAATACTGCCCCCTGTTGAGCTCTTGTATAAGCCAGTCAATTCTGTTAACTTTACAGTTAGTCGCTCAGAACCTGTGATGTGGAGGAGCTGGTTTTGGACTGGGGTGGACAAAGTTCAAAGTCACACAACACCAGGTTATAGTCCAACAGAGGCACGAGGTTTCGGAGCGCTGCTCCTTCATCAGGTAGCTGTGGAACAGGATCATAAAACACAGGGATCTTATGATCCCTTTTCACAGTTACGTGATGAAAGAGCGGCGCTCCAAAAGCTAGTGCTTCCAAATAAACCTGTTGGATTATAACCTGGTGTTGTGTGATTTTTAACTTCACTCAGAACCTGAAGGTTGTTGTAAAGAGAGACACATTACCAAAGCTTTTTATTGCCCTTATCGGGATAAACAGATACATGTGATACCACCACCAGTTTGGACTGAAAAATGGATAGATCTAGGTTTTTTTAAGGCACAAGGTTAAATAAAGTGGACATCCAACAGGGGTTGGAGGTTCAGGTGCATAGCTTTTTAAAATGCCATGAACAAGTGCAGAAAATAGTCAATAAAGCCAATGGAATGTTGGCCTTCATATTGAAAAGGCTGACGTATAAGGAGCAGATGTTACGCTGTAGTTATATAAAATCCTAGTGAGACCCACTTAGATTACTGTGAGCAGATCTGGCCTCCACACCTGAGAAAGGATGTTTTGGACCTAGTCAACGCATGTTTCCAAGGATGATACCTGTACTTCAGGGGTTAAGTTATGAGGAGAGATTAGATAAATTAAGCCTAGATTCTGTAGAATTTAGAGGGTCAGGGTGATCTAATTGAGGTTTTCAGGATTCTAACAGGGAGAAACAGGGTAAATAAAGACAAACTACTTCTGCTAGTTGAAGATTCTAGAACCAGGTGGCATATTCTAAAAATTAAGAGTTGGCCATTCAGGAGAGATGGTTGAAAGCACTTCTGCATGCAAAGAGATTTGGAACTCTCTTTCTTAAGCGGCAGTTGATGCTAATTCAGCTATTAGATTTAAATCTGAGATAGACAAATTTTTATTAAGCGAGAGTACCGAGGGATATGGGCCAAAGGCAGGCATATGATGTTAAATCACAGAAGATCCATGATCTCACTAAATGGCCAAAGTTAAAAATCATACAACACCAGGTTATAGTCCAACAGGTTTATTTGGAAGTACAAGCTTTCGGAATGCTGCTACTTCGTCAGGTAGTTTGTGGAGTAGGATCATAGGACTGAATTTATAGTAAAAGATCATGGTGCATCTCCACATTAATGAATGGTGGAGCAGGCCCAAGGGGTTGAATGGCCAATTTCTGTTCCTATGAGTTCTCCACCAATCACACACTATGCTGACTTAGACCTATAAT
This sequence comes from Chiloscyllium plagiosum, assembly GCF_004010195.1. Taxonomy (NCBI): domain Eukaryota; kingdom Metazoa; phylum Chordata; class Chondrichthyes; order Orectolobiformes; family Hemiscylliidae; genus Chiloscyllium; species Chiloscyllium plagiosum. The sequence continues at coordinate 58,838 of NW_025215039.1, forward strand.
GCTATTCCTTCACTGTCACTGGGTCAAAATCCTTAAATTCCCTGCCAATCAGGTCTACACCTCAAGACTAGCAATGATTCAAGAAGTCATTTCTTCACCATCTTCTCAAGGGCAATAAATGCTGGTCCAGCCAGCAACAACCATATCCAAATACAAAAGAAGAATGCCAAATTTTGGCAACATGTGACTTTCTTCAGTAAATTTGCAGAGTATTTTCCAATAGTTCTATTTTTAAAATCGCCAACAGTTATATTTTTTCAGCCTGCATTTAGTGCTGAGGTTTTCCTTCTTTTTCAGATTTACCTTGTTTTGGCTGAGATGTTATCCTGAGACCATGTCCAGAGGATGTAATGATTTGTAAAATTGTCCAGAACTGTGTTACTGGAGGAGGAAATGTAAACAGCATACGCATATACATGAGGGACTTGCAAATTTTATTTTCTTCAACAAACAATTTCTCAGACTAAGAATAAGTCAATCGAGGTTATAGCAGGACATTTAGAAATCTTACTGCAATCAGACAGAATCAACTTGGCATAAAAATAGAAATGCTAGAGAAACTCAGCAGGTCATAGTCGTCGTCATAGAGATGTACAGCACAGAAACAGACCCTTCCATCCAATTAGTCTATGCCAATCAGATATCCCAACCTAATCTGGTCCCATTTACCAGCACTTGGTCCATATCCCTGTAAACCCTTCCTATTCATATACCCATCCAGATGCCTTTTAAATATTGCAATTGTACCAGCCTCTACCACTCCCTCTGACAGCTCATTCCATACAAGCATTACCCTCTGCATTAAAAAGTTGCCCCTTTTGTCATGATTTGGAGATGCCGGTGCTGGACTGGGGTGTACAAAAATCACACAACATCAGGTTATAGTCCAACAGGTTTAATCGGAAGCTTTCAGAGCGCCGCTCCTTCATCAGGTGGTTGTGAAGTACACAATTGTAAGACACAGAATTTATAGCAAAAGTTTACAGTGTGATGTAACTGAAATTATACATTGAAAAATACCTTGATTGTTTGTTGAGTCTTTCATCTGTTAGAATGACCATGAGAGTTTCACTTCTTTCACATGTAAATCACAAAACGTTTTTTAAAAGTTAACTCAGGTTAACTGTAACAATTGGTATCAGCCAGATAATATGTTTTAGCCCCCATGTTCCCTGTTTGTGCCATAATGTTTAGACTGATTCTAATCT
>NW_025215040.1:0-15620 GCF_004010195.1 Chiloscyllium plagiosum
CCAATTCATTCTACACACACAGAAGTTCTGTGTGAAAAACATGTGTCCATCACAACCCTTTTAGTTTTTTTCCTCTCTCACATTAAACTTATGCTATTTAGGTTTGAACTCGCGTGTCTTGTGAAAAAGGGCTCCCTGACTATTTCATCTGTCTGTCTTCCTCATTATTTTATAAACTTCTGTGAGGCCATCTCTAAGCCCTGAAGCTCCTGGGAATCTGACGAAGCCTATTCAGTTTCGTTCTCATGTCCAAGCAGTGCAAACCTTGCAAATCCTTGTAAAGGTTTTCTGAACTTACACTTGCAAGATGTGTGTCCAGCTGCAGCACTTGTTTGACCGCGTGGCCACTCTGGAGCTGCGGGTGGACTCACTGTGGAGCATCAGCAATTCTGGAGAGTTATGTTGCCTCCCAGGTGCTCAGGTCAGGGATGTCACCCATCGTCTGAAGAACATTCAGAAAGGGGATCGTGAACAGCCAGTTGTCTTGGTACATACAGGCACCAATGGAAAAAAAAGAGATGAGGACCTGCAGGGAGAATTCAGGGAGCTAGGAGAGAAATTAAAGAGGAGGACCTCAAATGTAGTAATCTCGGGATTACTGCCGGTGCCACTGAATGGCAGCGGAGAAATGAATAAAGAAAGGCACGATGAACACGTGACTTGTGGAATGGTGCTGCAGGGCGGGTTTCAGATTTGTTGGATTTTCCGAGCAGTTCTGGCGAAGGTGGGACGATAAGAAAATTGACGATCTACATCTGAACCAGACGGGAACGAATGTCCTTTCGGGAGTGTTTGCTATTGCTGGTGGGGACGTTTAATACTAATATGGCACGGGGCTGGGAACCACAAGAGAAAACAAGTCGGCAGTGAGGTGGAAACTGGAAAATGTAAGAATCAGAAGATAGCATTAATAATGGGAAGAGTAGGCAGAGAGCAGATGAATGCAAAAGAACTGGTGGCTTGAAATGCACCTACTTTAATGCATGAAGTATAGACAGATGAACTTAGGGCTTAGGTTGGTGCCTGGGAATATGACATTATTGCGATCACAGAGATTTAGTTGAAGGAAGGGCATGGTTGGCAACCAAATGTTCGAGGATATAGACGCTTCAGACGGGTCAGGGAGGGAAGTAAAAGGGGAAGGAGTTGCATTGCTGGTCAGGGATGATATCATGGCTGTGCGAAAGGCGGACACCATGTAGGGCTTGGGTCGTGAGACACTATGGATGGAGCAGTGAAATAACAAGGGTGAGGTTAGATTTTTGGGGCTTTATTACAGTGAGCGTGAGGTGTAAGAATAAATAGTTAAACAGATCATGGAAAGACGTAGAGGCAATAATTTAGTGTTGATTGGAGATTTCCGTTTTCCCAACATTGACAGGGATACTCTTAGCGTCAGAGGTCTGGATGGGATACCATCTGTAAGAGACCTCCAGGTGAGTTTTTTGGAGTGTATATCAAGAGTCCGACGAGGGAATAGACCATATTGGAACTGATATTGGGGAATAAGCCAGGGCTGGTGATAACAGTTGCCGTGGGTGATTTCTTTGGGAAGTGTCCAATATTCTGTAAGTGTTAGAATACTCATTGACAAAGATGAGAGTGGTCCTGAGGAAAGAGTACTAAACTGGGCCAAAGCTAATTATATCAAAATTATGCAGAAGGTCGGAAATGTGGATTGGAAACAGCTATTTGTAGGAAAGTCCACAGTTCATATGTGGCAGGCTTTCAAAGATAGGTTAGATATAGTGCAGGATAGGCATGTCCCGTTGAAGGCAAAGGATTTGAAAGGCAATATTCGTGAACTGTTGATGACAGGACAATTGTACGACTCGCCAAGAGGAAAAGGGAAGCATACATAACGCCTCGGCAGCCAAGAACATAATGGTACCTGGAGGAACATGAGAAGAGTAGGACAAGTCTTAAACGAGAAATAAAGGGGGTTAAAAGGGGTCATGCAACAACTTCACGCTAGCACAATTAAGGAGAATCCTAAAGCCTTTTATTCATATATAAGAAGCAAGCGGGTAACCAGAGAAAGGATTGGTCGACTAAAGGACAATGAAGGAAGGCTGTATGTCGAATCTGAGAGAGTGGGTATGATTCTGAATGATTATTTTGCATCAGTGTTCACTGAGGAGAGGAACATGATGAATGTTGAGTCTAGAGTAAGACATTTGATTAGTCTGGATCATTTTGACATAAGTAGGGAAACTGTGTTGGTCAGGCTAGGGGTAATTAATGTGGACAAATCCCCAGGAACGGATGGGATCTATCCCTGGTTCCTGAGTGAAGTGAAAGAGGAAATAGCTGGGGCCCTGACAGATATCGTCGTGGCATCCTTCAACACAGGTGAGGTTCTGGCCGACTGGAACGTTGCTCATATTGTTCCCTGTACAAGAAGGATAGTAGGGATATTCTGGATAACTACAGAACAATGGGCCTAACATCAGTGGGCCTAACATCAGTGTTGGGAAAGTTGCTGGAGAAGGTATTGAGGGATAGGATCTATTCATATTTGGAAAATTATGTGCATATCAGTGAGAAGCATAGAGTTTTTCGGGGAAGTGCCCAAGTTGATAGATGAAAGAAAGGCTGTTGATGTCATATACATGCACTGCAGTAAGGAGTTAGATACGTTTCCCCATGGTAACCAAATACAGAACGTAATGTAACATGGTGTGCAGGGTGTTCGAGACAGGTGGATAAAGAATAAGTTGAGCAATAGGGGACAGAGAATGTCAGTTGAATGGAGTTTCTGGAAATGGAGAAAGATGACCAGTAGTGCTCCACAGGGGTCAGTGTTGTGGCCACTGTTGTTTGTGATATACATAAATGATCTGGAAGAGAACACTGTTGGAATGATCAGAAAGTTTGCAGATGACACGAAGATTTCTGGACGAGCAGAAAGTATAAGTGACTGTTAAAGAATACAGGTATATATAAATATACTGGAAAGTTGGGCGGAAAAGTGGCAGCTGGAGTTCAAAACAGACAAATGTGAGATGACGCATTTCGGTCAGTCAAATTCTAGATTGGATTATACAATGACCTGAAGAGCTTTGAGAAAAAAAAAACTTGATGGGCAGAGAGATCTGTGAGTGCAGGTCCATTATACACTGAAGGTTGCTGCACAGGAGGACAGAGTGGTCAAGCAGGCATATAGTATGCTTGGCTTCATTGGATGGAGTATTGAATAAAATGGCTGGCAAGTCATGTTAAAATCGAACAATACATTGGTTAGTATACTGTGTAAATTCCTGGTCGCCACATTACCAAACGGATGTGGAAAGGTTTAAGCGAATGTTGCCTCGTATGGAAGGTGCAATCTAGGAAGAGAGGTTGAGTAGGTTAAGTTTGTTTTCATTAGAAAAAAGGAGTTTGAGGGGGATCTTTTTGAGGTTTACAAAATCATGAAGGGTACAAACAGGGTAGATAGAGAAAAGTTTTATTTCCCAGTTGAAGGATTAAATACCGAGTGGTCACGCTTTCAAGGTGAGAGGTGAAAAGTTTAAAAGGGATACACGCGGCAAATACTTGACACAGCGGGTGGTGGGTGTCTGGAACGCGTTCCCAGCAGAGACGGGAGAGGTAATCACGATAGATACATTTAAGATGCGTCTGGACAGATGCATGAGTAGGTGGGGAGCAGAGGATAGAGATGCTTAGGAAATTGGGTGACAGGTTTAAACATTAGATTTGGATCGGCTCAAGCTTGAATGGATGAAGGGCCTGTTCCTTGTCTGTACATTTTCTTTAGTCTTTCTTCTTAAATTACGCCAATTTCATTACAAAATTTGCGAGGTCTAAGTGCCTGAAGTGAATCGATGCTGAAACACTGAGTGTTGGCTTTTGGGTGGTAGCGTGGTCGAGCGGTCTAATATGCTGGATTTTAAGCTTCAGTTTCTATCGAATCGTGGCTTCAAATACCAGCATCGTAAGTGAGCTACTATGTGGAGATGTATGTGAGTGAACTGCGCATGTGTGGATGCCTTTCAATTTGAGTGTTTGCAGCTCCTCAGTGTGCTTACCCTCTCGGTGATAAAATCAGCGACCGTCTCTGAAAGCAACGCAAGTTCCTGCTGTCCGACGTATCCTCATATCCCGTCGATAACTTTGCTTTTTGATATCTGCGTTGCCAGTTTCTGCATCTCAAATGGTCAGCGCAGTTGACTGAAATGTTGGTGGTTCGAGCCCACCCAGGGAATAAGCCTCAAATATTTCAGCACAAGCATTTACCCCGACCATGTATTGACATTGGAACTGGGAAAACTCATCCATGATTCACCCCAAGTCTGCAGGGAGTGAGACGTTTACACGCAGCAGAATACGACATCACTTTCTCCAATCTCCCGATGCCAACAGAAAACGGCCACTGCAGATTCAATCAGCGACTTTCTGCCAAGCCATGGGAAACAACTCGTGGAAACTCCTTCCTTAGTAACAGCTCTATCCGTGTGAAAGAAGCAAAACTTTCACTTTAAATTGGAAAGGGCTTCAGGACATTAGAGTGATTGGAAATCACATCAGCGACACAAAGGTCAGGGTAAAAATATGAAGAAATTAAGGTTGAACCTTAAATCCCGGGACAAGTGCTAAATATATTGTAATGCTTTGAAGGAATAACTGAAGTGAAAGGTGTGAATGATATTTTTGAGATTAGGAGGAATAAACTGGATCCTAACAAATTGCTGATGAATTATGCTCGCAATGTAATAGCAAACTAATCCACAGTGCACCGTGCTTGGTTAGCTCAGTCGGTGCAGTGTGAGATACTTAATCTGAGGGTGGTGGGTGCAAGCCTCACAATGGGCGCTTTCAGTGCTTAGTACAGTTCCGGCTCTTCGTTCCACGTGTAGTATTGCAACCCTTCACAGGGGAATGTTCTTGCTGCTTTCACTGTCCGCCTGCTTTTGATCACACGTCGGTTTCTGAGTGAACACTGTTTCCATTTTACTGGAGGCGCCAGAGACAACTTTATCAGTGCAGCCGAAAATACAATGAATGATGTCCGTTTCAAAACGTGAGGTTCCAAACCAACCGTGCACCACCCAAAGTGTTCAAAGGCACGGAAAGCGAATGGCCACTTGCTAGGGGTCTGACAGAGACGGATCAATGTCACATGGGTCCTGAACCAATTTTCAGTTATTCAAATTGTTCTGATGGAAACCGAAGGGAACTCTCCCTCAACGTTTTGCAATTGTTCTTGTGTTTAACGTAATGAACAGTATATTGTCAGTAACGAGGGTTGAGGTGCGGCAGGATCGTGAGGTTTCAGTGTGGGACATAATTACAGTAAGTCAAATATGCCTAGAGCATGGGAGAACTGGATCACTGCCATCTTCTGTTTCTAAACCAACGAATGAAATTACTGGAAAATCTCAGCAGGTCTGGTAGCATCTTGGAAATATAAATCGATTTAAGACTTCGGGACCAGTGACACTCCTTTTCCATGTCTATCTCCACCTGCTTTTGCACATTCTTCCTTTTTATTGAATGTCTCCTGACTTCCAACTTTGTATTCAGCTTCTCTTTTATTACTTCCTCTCCAACCATTTTCCCAGTCTCCAAGTTTGTATCAGAACTGTTCCATCTTTCACATTGCCCAGGACTTCGAACTGAACAAATAACTCTGTTTCTATTTCCTTAGATAGCAGATGGCCAGAGACTGGAAGGCAGTGTTATTCCGAAAACTCATCCATGATTCACCCCGAGTCCACAGGGAGCAAGACGTTTACACGCAGCAGAATACGACACCATGTTCTCCAATCCCCCGATGCCAACTGAAAGCGGCCACTGCAGCTTCAATCAGGGCTTCCTGCCAAACCCTGGGACACAGCTCGTGGAAACTCCTTTGTCATTAACTACTCTTCCCGTGGGAAAGGAACAAAACTTCCATTTTAAATTGGAAACGGCTTCAGGAGATTGGAAGGTTGTTCCTGTTCTTGGAACGTGGTATAAACAAAACTCCTGTCTTGAAAATAAGAAGTGGTAAACGTTTTAGGCAGGAAGAACAAAGGAAATGTGGATTGTGAGGGCTCTGACTTGTCAGCAGATGGGAAATTCCCAATACTGTAAACAGAAATGATTGGGTTTCCTAAGGTAATTTTCCGACTGATGTACTGTCTGACAGAGTGACTGGAAATCACTTCATGTGAAAATATTCGGTTTGAATCTTAAATGGCGGGGCAAGTGTTAAATAGATTGTAATGTTTTGAAGAAATAAGAAAAGTGAAAGATGTGAATGATGTCATTTGTGATTGGGAGGAATGAGTTGAATCTTTGCAAATTGCTGTGCCAGGTGAATAATGCTCAGAATGAAATAGGAAACTAATTCATCGTGTCCAAAGCCTGGATATCTCAGTTCGGTGAAATGTGAGTTGTTTAATCAGAGAGTCGTGCGTCCAAGCCCCATAATAGTCGTTTTCACTGTTTAATAAAGTTCCAGCTCTTCGTTCCACATGCAGAATTGCAAGCCAACGCTGGTGGAGCATTCTTGTTGCTTTCGCTGACACATTTGTCCTCCTGCTTTGATCACATGTCGGTTACTGAGTGAAAACTGTCTGCACTTTACTGGAATCGCCAGATACAACTTTATCAGTGCAGCTGAAAATACTATGAATGCTGTCCATTTCAAAACGTGAGATTCCATTTCATCCGTGCACCAACCAAAGTGTTCACAGACACAGAACGCGATTGGCCATTTGTTAGTGGTCTGACAGAGACGGCTTAATGTCTCATGGGTCCTGAACCAAAATCAACTGAGTCAGAATGCGCTGATGGAACGGAACGTAGCTCTCCCTGTACATTTTGCAATTGTTCTTGTTGTGTGCTCATGTAAGTTTATGTAATGAACAGTTTATTGCCAGTAACGAGGGTGGGGGTGGGGTAGGAATCTGAGGTTTCAGTGTTGGATAGACGTGATCTGATCGAACGGTTAAGTCAAATATTCCCAGAACATGAGAGAGCTGATTGGTCCAGGATTACTCCCATCTTCTGTTTCAGAATCAACAAATGAAATTGCTGGAAAATCTCAGCAGGTCCAGTCGCATCTTGAAAATGAAAACCAAATGAGATTTCGGGACTGGTGACACTTCTTTTTCCATTTCCATGTCTCTCTGCCTTTCTACAAACTTCCTTTTTATTGAATATGTCCTGACTTCAAACTTTATATTCAGCTTCACTTTTATTGCTTCCTCTCCAAACATTTTCCGAGTCTCTAAAACTTTATCATGCTTGTTCTATCTCTCACTTTTCCCAGGACTTCCAACTGAACAAATAACTCTGTTTCTATTTCCTTAGATACCAGGTGGCCAGAGTTTGGAAGACATAGGTGGACGGTTAGCGCTTTCAGAATATCTAATCTGCTTCGCCTTTCGATCTTGGCTAATATCGTTCTTAACCCCATTCTCCAGTCCTCTCCCTGAACACTTACACCTCAGTCTTAGGATCCAGTCTTTTTCCCAGAGTGGGTCCTAATCCGTCCCAAAACCCTCCACAAATGTTGGCAGCTGCTACACCGTGTCAACGTGTCATCAATCTCAGTTTCAGTGATTCTCGGCAAACACGAACTGTTCTGAGCAGCTCGATCGGGTCTCTGGCCCCACTGTGATCCTGCGGGGGAGCGTAATCATCTTCATCTCCTACAGAACGGATCGGCGCTTCAAAAGAAAAAGGACAGAAAGAAAGATAGGCTTGTGTGTCAAGATATGTGGAGTAATTACTTTCTGACCTGGTCAGTAAACCTTACTCTGCATATCCCCGCACATTCTAGCTGTTGTGGTGAAAGGGAATACAAGTCTAATTAATTGCCATCTACGCTTTTATTCGATATGTATTCTTCCTTGTTCTGAATATGCAGGGATGATTCCAGCACTGATGGTCACCATTTCTAAGAGTGCATGCCGCGGGCCCTGTTCTTTTCTGGAGAGTAGCAGTACCAGTTTGTGCGAAAGTGGCCCAATACAAAGCTTCTAAGAAACATTGTTGTTCCCTCTTTACGGACGACAGTCTTTCATATCATGATCGATGGGATTTATTGCATTCTCATCAGCAAACCTTGTTTTGGATTTATTCGCCCAATACTACTGTAGCGGTGAAAAGAATATAATTCCGAATACCTGCTGCGTGAATTTCATTTTCAAATTTCTATTCGCAGTGGTCCTTCATATGTGGCAATGTCTATATCACTGCCGGCCATCATGTTTAAGAGTGCCATTACATATGTTCCTCTGTCTTGGCGCTGCAGGGAAAATTGTCTGAGCCTTTTCAGCCAATATTTCCTTGATATTTCAACATGGCCTTCTTACTTTTTCAATCATGTCCACTTTAAGGACACAGTTACCGGGCACTGATCCTTTCTGTAACAACAGTACCGCATTTGCTTTACATGCGAAGGTGACCTGGATCAGTACCAAGGAGAGCATTCATTTCCTTCTGTCACAGCGAACACTGGATTCATGATGTTAGTCTCTGTCAAATGAATCCGAAAATGTGCTCTGAACTCTTCATTTGAACGCTGTCTGGCGTTTCTCAACGTGTGTCAACCAAAACCAGAAATCCTCAATCATAGTTTGGAGCAGTTCACATTTTCGAGTTTCGAAGCAGCAGACACGGATACAGTTCATTCAGTCAACGACAGGAATGAAAAGATTTACAGGCACAGATGAACTATCGACTCTTGTTCTCACACTGTTACTAATATTACCGTGTGGCCTGAAGTCTAAGCCATGTTGTAACTGAAAATGAGGAAATCACAGACAGGCTGCCGAATGACACAGTATGTATTTTGATTTCTTGTTCTCACAGTGTTCCAGGAAAGTATGACAGCGAGGGAGAGGAATGCAAGTCAAGTGCAGCTCTGGAGAAACACCTTCTGTCTGATTCAGTCATCAACAAGAAACGTGAATGCGACTAAAGCGGGAAACCTTTTCACAACTCGAATAAAGAGCAATCACGAACAGTGACCACCTCTTTGACATCTCAGGTCGCCTTTGACCTTCCCTGAATATGTATAGAAACTAATTTTTGTACACCTCAAAGTGAGAACTGTTTGATTTACCGACAATAAGTGAGTCGCATGTCCTTGATTTCCACATAGGTTTTCAACTCAGCTTGCAGCCAGGTGACAGTTGCTCATGGCTCTGCTGGATAATGCACTATTATGGAAAAAGAAAAGGAAAGTTGGAACTCTTATTGGCTCTGGGTTTCGAATAATCTTGCTACGTGTTCTGCCATTCTCGGATTCCAGTGCTAAACCAGTTTTTCAGTTCATCCGAGCAGCAGGAGAGTCGGCGTTTCTGGCAGGTGTAGAATTCATCATCTCCAGTGATCACTTTATCTGAGGAGAGAAAATGCACAAAGTTTCACACAGCGACTAATCGGAATTGCATTCCGTTTCAGCATGGCGGCAGATATGGGCTAGCAAATTCAAAGCCAGATTTGCTGATGAGAACAACAAGCACGACCGCTCAGATAGAGCAATTCCTTCCCACCGCTTATTCTGCAGAACTGGTGCAGTTGCTGTGAGTATGCTGCAGGGTATCATCAGGTACATGCTCTTGGGTTTCCGGTTTTGGCCTGTGTGCTCGCGTGTTTGAGCAACCTGAGACTCTGATTTCAATTCCACTTCTTAAGAAGGCTTGTGTTTGCATCCCTGCGCGGCCACGTGTGTTAATGGATTATGCTGGCAACGTTTTTCAGGGATGAGTTTTGTTAAAGTTAAACAGAAAAAAAGCAGTCATTTCTTCTAACCCGGCTGTGATGTGGCACAGCAGAAAACAACCAACATGTCGGTGTCCACGCTGTTTTCCCTTTCTGCTGTAGTTTTCACGTTCCCCTCCAGCTCGAAAGTCCACCAGCATAATACGCGACTCAAAAGTAGGCTGCGCCAATCTTTCATATTCCAGACAATTTGCACTTTTCACCATTTTCTCTGAAAGTGAATCTGTTGATGTGAAATTAGGTTCTACATTGAATCTGCTCGCAGTTTTCTGTTGTTGTTGCGAAAAGAAAGGAAATTGCGATATGAAACTTGGTTACTTTTCCCTAATTTCCTTAATTTCTGTCCTGATGAGAGAGTCTGGTGATTGGTCCTCTCGATCCGGTGGAAACATCAGCCCAATTGTTAACCTCATCTAACCGAGACTAATTGGTAATGTTCACTTTTCATGGTTCATTGTTAGTCAGTTCTGATTCATGTTACTTGAGCACTTTCCTGGAAGTATTGGTGCACTAAGGCACCAGTACGTTGAAAGCACCATTTGGAATTGCCTCGCTGCAATTTGTGTGAGTAGCTCATCACCCAGACGACTCGCACTGCCTCACAGACAGCATTCATGAGTCCGTGTGTCTGAAAATAGGTTCTCTTTGTCAGTTCTGCTTCTGTTCATGAGTTGTCAGTTTTTGGTTTCACTGGAGAGCCGCGCAGGCAACATGATTTGTGAGGTATATTCCGCAGCCAAAATCTCCCACTGAGAATTTGGGACTGTGTCAAGAAGAATGGTCATTGGCAGCCTAAGACCAGAAAAAAATGATTCGTTGCTGGTTTTAACCGCAGCAGCCTGTGGGAGTTATCTCAAATGGGAGAGTACTCGCTTTGCATGCGAGAGTTTGCGGGGTTGCTAGCTGCGTTCTCCATCCCCTTTTAGGGCGGCACCGTGGCTCAGTGGTTAGCACTGCTGCCGCACAGTACCAGTGTTCCACGTTCGATTCCTCTGCGTAGTATGCACATTCTCCCTGCGTCTGCATGGGTTTCTTCCCACACTCCAAATATGTGCAGGGCAGGTGAATTTGACATGCTCATTTGCCCATAATGATCGGTGCATTAGTTCGAGGTAAATTGGTCTGGGTGGGTTACTCTTTGGAGGGTCGGTGTGAACTAGTTGCGCTGAAGGGCCTGTTTCCATACTGTAGGGAATCTAATCTAACCATCTTCCAGAAAACTAGCCCAACGCACTGACCAAGTGATGAGTGCCTATTCAAACTGGTGATCGGCACTGCAGCATCTCAGAGGGGCTGAGCCCGTAAACAAACGCTCTATTTGCAAAATTTTCACGTTTATTCTTTTACAACTTTCCTGTCTGTATACAGATTCATATGCCTTTGAAATGTTGAGAGTATACCAGGCTCCACCACTAAATCTGACAATTCATTGCAAACACGCAAACCTTTCTGTGTGAAAAAAACAATGTCCTTCAGATCCCTTTTAAATTTTACCACTCTCCCCTTAAAACATTGTTTCCTTGCTTTGAACTTGCCTGCCTTGGGAAGAAGTAGCCATTGACCATTTACTCTACCGTCTCCTTCATATTCTGTAAGCCCATCCCTCAGCCCTCAAGCTCCAGGGAAAATTTTCACATCCTATTCAGCTTTACGTTACAGTCCAAACACTGTATGCCTTGCAACATTCTCATAAATTTTATCGAACTTTCGCCAAATTCGCCATTGAAAGTGTGTGGGGGTAAGTGCCTGAAGTGAGGCGATGCTGAAACACTAATCATGAAAAACATGTTTGCGGGGGTTTGTGTGGCAGCGTGGCAGTGGTGTCGAAGGAGCTGTCTTTAAACTATAACCTCGATCCAGTCATTGATTTGAATTCCCACCACGACCAGAACCACAGGTAAAGTCGCGAACTCTGTTTTTCATGAAAGACCTATAAACATTGAGATGTCAGGATTTGATCCCATATTCGGCTTTTTTCGACAGGAACTTTCACTAACTAAAGCTGAGGGACTCCGAAGCTCAACGATTCAAAACTATGCGTGCATTTACTTGACTATTTGAACACAGGAACTCGGACTCATATTTTGTGTTTTCACAGATACTCGGTGTAAATTTAAAACAGCCTCTGGTTATGCAGAAGAGTTCAAAGCTGGATATTCTTCACTGAAAATGCACAGGAAGAGGCAATCTCTTATTACTTTTGTTGTAAACTGATAACTTAGATTGTTTAAACTGAGAGGATAACACGAATCCATCCATCCTCTTGGGCACCTTTAACCGCGTTAATATCCACAAAGGTAAACTCACACTAAGAGGTATGGGCTCATTGTGGTGAATTGTTAAGGAGTGGTGTGTGAGTCAAAGTGAATAGTGATCAGTAAATACTGACACTGACATTGAACGTTGCAACACCAGCTCCTCACTCACTTGCTGTCTCATGCCTCCCAGTCATCAATGCCTTTCACATTTTCCTCTCGTCCATTCCACTTATCAACTTATTCCCGACAGCTTGCAAGTGTTCCCTTAGAAACTGCAGCTTTAGGAAACGTGTTACTGGGATAAAGTTATTGCTCAATGTGATGGGATGCACCGTCAATCACTAATTACTCGAGAGATTGAGATTTTGAGTTACTCCGCAGAACCCTGGATGTCCTCAGTAGTGGGGTACAGGCATGATGCCATGAGGCAAGGGTTTAGACGTAGTGACATTGAAGGAACAGCGAAATATTTTCAACTGGGAAATGCGAGAACCTTGGAGGGGTAATTGCGGTGATAGCTTTCGCTTGTATTTGCTGCCATTGTCCTTCCAGACAGATGCTGATCGATCACTGAATTGATCTGGCAGGATCCGTGTGTGTGTTCTGGGTGCAACCAGGATTTAGTTTTCATTCGGATAATTCACAAGAAGAGAATTAAATCTACATCTCCTGACTGGGAAGGAAAGCCTCTTCTGGGCAATGCAAACTCAGACTCGTATGCAGGGATGTCCATTGATACTGCAGTAGCCTTTGGGACTTGTATAAACTCTAGTGCCTGCTCTTCACGTCATAATCGGCTTCGTCAGCAGTGTTTCTCTCTCCAAATTTCCAAGTCGGTTCATATTATCACGCTTGGTTTCAATGTGAAGAAGGCAATGCTGTGATAAACTGATGTTGTTCAGCAGATATACTGCAGCAAGTTAAGTAAAGACTGATGCAAATACGAGCTCGTTTTGAGCTGTGCTGATGTTTTGGCAGCAAGAAAGGCATCGTTCAACTCGCCTCATTTCAGATGACGGGCTCGAAATGACCAGTGGTTTCTCGCTGAATTAGTTCAGTCTCTGGAATGTAAAAAACTTCAAATATGAAAGTACAGTGAAATGAAATGGTTCACAGAGTGGGGAATTCCAAGTGAAACAGTGACGGTGATTATGTTTGCTGATTTTTCACCTTGTGAATGCTGCTTCCCTGATGTGGACGTTTACATTACCTAGAGACAAACTGTCACAGCCAAACATGGTCTTTGGGTCAGTGACAGAATTGGTAACACGCCTGACATCGAGTTAGGGGATTATCGGTTCGCATTTAAAATCATGAGGATGCAGCGTGCTAGTCCATTCCTGTTGTCTGTTAGGAACGGAAGGGTTTGGGTTTTCGAATTTACAGTTTCTTTCGTCCACTTCAAATTCTAGCTCAGATCAACGTCTCTCATTGTCTGTAGAAGTGGCTTTGGTTTAACCAAAAGCTGCCTTTTGGCGGTTGAACTTGCATGTTGGAGCGGACAGCTGAAGTGAAGCACAAGGAGCTGGTCAAATCCTGAGAACTCTTCCACTCTCGGGGAATGTGTCTGTGTGTCTCTTTCTGTGTGAGACACGACGTGGGTAATAACACAGTGTGGCTATGTCAAACTTCAATCCCATTGTTGTGTCATCTAAGATCAAAGCGAGAACCTCACTGCCATTTGTACTGGAAACATCAGAACACATAAGGTTATGGACCAAAGCTGGAAACTGGGAATGGAATAAACGAATGTCTTTAATACAGACTGCACCATGGGCCAAATGGGCTTTTCCATTCTGCAAAACTTGAAGACGAGTAGAAAACAATCTGCAGTGAAACTGATCAGAAATGAAAGGGAAAAGCCATTTCATTGAGAATAAGTGCAAGAACGTCTGTCTTCATTCAGTGTAATGTCGTAGGTAGGATTTGGAACTAGAACTGCCATGGCATTAGTTCTGTTTTCGGACAGGGAATGAACGCATTATTGTGCAAGTATATCGTGGTAGCAGTATTTCTGACCACTGGTCCGAACCTGGTAATGCTTGGTTTTGTGCCAGGTTATCAAAAACCAAAAAGATGCAGGTTTTGGAAAGCTGAACTAAAAACGAGAATTGATAGAGAAACCCGCTACACCTGGCAACATCTGTGGAGAGAAACAGTTTTTTTTTAGATGGACAGGAAACAGGTTAGTTCTCAATTTCTAGATTATACTGTTGGGAAAATGATAATCTTACCTGTCGAATCAGGATATTTATCAAAATCACTCTTGAGCTGACAAACGTCGAATTTACAATCTTAAAAGGACTTAATCAGCTGTCATGCTATTTTCATTTTCCTGAGCTGGTGGAAGGCTATGTTTTAATGGCTACATTTCCTTTTGCTTTCTGTTATTTAGCAGTCACGCCGAATGGAGAATTGTTTCTTTTAGTGTCTGCCTCAATACGTGTCTTTGTTTTTTCGAAATTTGTCTCTGTATCCTCCTGGGCCTTTTTCACATTCTCCGACTCTCTGGGTGTCCATATCCCTCATTTCCCATTTCTGCTCTTGAAAAGCCTGACATTCAGAGAAAGTTTGAGATTCGAACTGCTGAGAGGCTTTCTGACGCCTGGCTGGAGTCGGTCGAAGTCGTCTCACATTCTCTGGACAATGCGTCTGTCACTTCGACCTGAGGCAAGGAGACATTTCTTCCTCAAATTCTAAAGACCCTTTCGAAGTTAAAGTTGAATTCCTTATCCAACAGAAAAAGAAAGTAATTACATGATAGCTGAAGAAGAACAAGGATGCATTTACTGTTGGTGCACAACAAATGAATGGTGACAACAGAGACTGAGGGTGATCATGTCGTGGTGTCAGTGCCATTACCACAACATTCCCCGGTAATGCTGCAGTGTCTCCTGTCTCACCACTTAATTTCCACAAAACTGGGAATGAAGGAATGAGAATAAGAGGATGAGAAGCAGAAGTGCTTGTGGAACTGCGAGAAGAATCTCCAGGTTAAAACAGTAGTTAAAAAGAGCAACATACACTACTGGATTTAAACCTGGAAAATGAAGCCGGAATGCGAAATCAAAATATATAGCAATTCAAACAGGACACTGAGTTTCTCGATCAGCAACACAATACTTGCGAGAAATAACGAGCTTTCAATACAATGAGCAGGCACCAGTGTGATGGGAGGTGCTTATACCAGCGAAGCCACGGCGCCACGTTAAAAGCCAGATTTGTCGACCATATGTGCAATGTCTGAACCACTTGATCACAGGAATTCGAAAACGCGTTTTCTGTATTAGCGTTGCTCAGTATGAATGGCAATCAAACTCTGCTTGTGCAAAAACAGACATTTCAATGCTGAGCATGCCCCACTGAAAAGGCACAGGAAAAGACAGTATCCTCTTGCATTGGCATCCAACAGATATTTTCATCTGTTGAAACTGACAGAATAAAGAGGATGTGCCCATCTCCTCTCGCGTTTTCTGTATTAGCGTTGCTCCGTATGAATGGCAATCAAACTCTGCTTGTGCATAAACAGACATTTCAATGCTGAGCATACCCCACTGAAAAGGCACAGAAAAAGACAGTATCCTCTTGCATTGGCATCCAACAGATATTTTCATCTGTTTAAACTGACAGAATAAAGAG
>NW_025215040.1:20379-22567 GCF_004010195.1 Chiloscyllium plagiosum
CTCCCAGCCTCCTGCCTGTCCCTCCTGATGCTGCCTGCCTTGCTGTGTTCCCCCAGCCTCCTGCCTGTCCCTCCTGGTGCTGCCTGCCTTGCTGTGTTCTCCCAGCCTCCTGCCTATCTACTTTGGATTTTAGCATCTGCAGTGTTTTGTCTCTAAATGAATTCCTGATGACAGTTTATTACGCAGGAGGAGAGGGGTGCTGACTGGTTGGCAGTTTGACTGTGAGTGGGCAAGGCGTTGCCATGGAAATAGGAATAAAACCAAATATAAGGCCTGGATACATCTCTTTTACAGCTAAAAGTGGCTTCATCTGTGTGAACATTGGTCAATTCGACTGAGTACAAGGGAGCCACATACTCCCTTGAGTTAGTCATTGTCTTCACTGTGGACACAGTTGGGCCTGTTCAGAAATTGTTGCCCAATCACAACTTCACACTGACCCGGACAAGTTGTGCTCAGCATCCACCACACAAGGGTTCCTTGACGACATCCCGAAATTCCTCAGCACCTTTCCCCCTGACCGTCCCTGATGATGGGTCACCGATTCATGGAAGGTGCCGGAAAACTCTGGAAGGGTAGCTGGCCTGAGAGTGAAGATCAGCCCAAGCAAAGAGTATGCAACCTCCCACAGGCCCCTTTGGGCGTCAAGTGGGTAAGCGATGAAGAAATAGCCTGCATTTCCCTAGCGCCTACCACCACCTCAGCGCTTCACCGCCAATGAAGAGTTTGCATTTCTAAGAGCGCGCATGCCTCAAGAGGAGGAAATGTGTTTGCTGATTTGCGCACAGCAGGATCCCACAAACAACGAAACGATAGTAGCCCGTATGACCAGGTGTTATTGGTAGTAATTACGGAAAGATTAGCATGAGGGAGATTCCAAACCACAGACTCCGGTCCCCGTATGTGCACCTCGGATGTGCTTCACTCACTGGAAAGGATTTTGGGGCATCAAACAAACAGTACATCAGAAGGAACACATCTCTGTCAGTGAGGTGTTCCCTCAGCACTGACCCTCTGACAGTGAGGTGTTCCCTCAGCACTGACCCTCCAACAGTGAGGTGTTCCCTCAGCACTGACCCTCCGACAGTGAGGCGTTCCCTCAGCACTGACCCTCCAACAGTGCGGCTCTCCCTCAGCACTGACCCTCTGACAATGCCCACTCCCTCAGCACTGACCCTCCGACTGCGCGGCACTCCCTCAGTATGATGTGACAGCAAGGTATGCTTTGCACGTTTTCCTTTGAAAAGGGATGTCCTCAGAGAGATAGGATTTAGCATTCGCCTTGAGAGACGGGGATGGTCTCCATGGTTACAGGAATGGGGCAATATCTATGTCAAACAGAGCTTTTAGGAACGAAAAGGCAGGAAGACAACGTCTTTTGAGTACTGCTTGCTGCTTTGTGGTGTTCACTGATTAAAGGGTACGAGAGAGAGTTGTACAGCAACAATTTCTCTGAGAACCGAGTGAGACACATCAGGGAACTGGATTTCCTGTGAGTGACTGACCTGTCTCTTTCTCTCGAACTAAAATGACCATCCCCTCATCCCTCTTAACCCCAGCATATCACAGCACTGTCCCAGAAACATCTCACCCTGAACAAATACCACTCAATGTCAACGACAGGTGACAAACAGCCTGGACAAAAGGGCTTGGAACTTACGGAATGTTTCAAAGAAGGAGATTGAGAGAGAAAGAGAGAGAGAGGGAGAGCAAATGACAGATAGAGAGAGAAAGAGAAAGACAGATAGGGAGAGGCAGACAGACAGAGAGATAGATGGACAGAGAGAGATGGATAGAGAGAGACAGACAGATAGAGGGACAGATAGAGAGAGATAGTCAGACAGAGAGAGACAGCTAGAGAAAGACAGACAGAAAGAGAGAGAGAGACAGACAGAGCATGAGAGAGACACACAGAAACACATAGTGAAATGGTGAGAGACAGGGTGAGTGAGGGAGAGAAAACAAAACTAAGGAGAGAGAGAGAGAGAGAGGGGAATGGCAATGGAAGTGGAAAGGTTAACAGAGCACAGGTTCCCCCCACACCCCCATCCCCGGCAGCTGAAGGCACAGTCCTCAATGGGAATTGGGGGCTCCTAAAGAGACTGGGATTAGGTGGGGTTACAGAGATAGGGAGGGGGTGTAGGGGCTGGAGGGGGTTACAGAGATAGGGAGGGGGTGTAGGGGCTGG
>NW_025215040.1:23134-29174 GCF_004010195.1 Chiloscyllium plagiosum
TTACAGAGATAGGGAGGGGGTGTAGGGTCTGGAGGGGGTTACAGAGATAGGGAGGGGGTGTAGGGGCTGGAGGCGAGTATAGAAACAGGGAGGTCCATTTGAGAAGCAAAATATGAAGTCGCCATGTAATTGGGTGAGATCAGTGATGGGGATGATGTTGATGGGGATTCTGGGAGGCTGGATTTACCTGTGTAAGGGCAGGCAAAGGATAGCCAAATTCATAAACAGAGAGACCTCCAGCACAGAAGCAGACCCTTCGGTCTATCAAACTAAACTAGTCCCACACCTGCTTGCTCCTGGCCCACCTCCCTCCAACCCTTTCCTGTTCATGTCCTTATCGAAATGTCTTTTAAATATTGTAACTGTCCCCAAATCCCCCACTTCCTCAGGAAGCTCATTCCATACACGAACCACCCTCCGGGTAAAAAGAATTGTCCCTCATGTCTTTTCAAAACCTCTTTCTTCTTTCCTTAAAAATATACCCTCCCTGTTCTGAAATCCCTCACCCTTGGGAAAAGACACCTATTATTCACTTTACCCAGGCCCCTCGCGGTTTTATAAACCTCTGTTTATAAAAGGTAACCCCTCAGCCTCCGACGCTCCAGGGAAAAAAAGTCCCGTCCTTTCCTTACGGCTCAAAGCCTCCCATTCCCAGCGACATCCTGGTAAATCTCTCCTTCTGATAACAGGGCGACCAGAACAGGACACAGTATTCCAATATCCTGACCTTCCCAGCTATGCTGTCGCACTGTATTAGAACCCGTTAAATCAGCAGTCAGTGTTTAATACAGACAGGAAGGAGCTATCCCCCCTATGCGGAGATGAATATTTGGATGGATACGTGGAACGATATTCACCGGGCAGAGGGGAGTAGGGAATGTGGCAGTCGTTGCCTTTGAGATGTTCGAGGCCGAAATCCTCACCACACTGAGGAAGCAATTACATATGGACGAGTGAGACCCAAGGCTATGGGTCAAGTGCTGGAGAACAGGGCTAGTGTAGACATGGATGTCATGGGCCGAATGGCCTTTTTCTGCTCTGTTGGCCTCCATGATAGTGTTGCCCTTTGGAAAGTCAAACCAAGCTAGGACTTCTGCAGTAAGTGGTGAAGTCCTGAGGAGTGTTGTGAAACAGAGGGACCGAGGAGCACCAGTAGATAGTTTGTTGAAAGCAGTATCACAGGTAGACCAGATGGTGAAGAAGGCATTTAGCACACTGGCCTTCATCGACTGGGGCATTGCGTACCCAAATTGGGACGTTACGTTACAGTTGTATATGTCGTTGGTCAGGCCGCACTTGGAATATTGTGTACTGTTTTGGTCACCCTGTTACAGGAAAGACATAGTTAAACCGGAAAGGCCACAAAGAGGATTTACCAGGATGTTTCTTGGACTAGTGGGCCTGAGTTAGAGGGAGAGGTTGGCCAGGATAGGACTTTATCCCTTGGACCGTAGGAGAATGAGGGGTGACCTTATTGAGGTGTATGAGGGGCATTGATAGGGTGAATGCAGACAGTCTTTTCCCCAGGGATGGGGGATTGGAAACTAGAGGGCAGAGATTGAAGGTGAGAGGGGAACGATTTAAGAAGGACCTGAGGGGCAACTTCCTCACACAGAGACCGGTGCATGTATGGAATGGACCGTCAGAGAAAGTGGGTGAGGCAGCTACAGTAACAACATTACAATAACATTTGGACAGGTACTTGGATGGGAAAGGTTGAGAGGGATATGGACCAAATGGGGCCAATTGGAACCAGCTGAGTGGGCGCCATGGTCAGCATGAACCAGATGGGCCGAAGGGCCAGTTTCCATGCTGTATCACCCTACAACCTCTGTATTTCAGTTTCATTTCATTAAACTCCCCACTCCCCTTAATTCCAAAACCTCCACAGTTAAACTGAAACTTCTAATGCTTTGTTCCACTCAGACTGTGAAAATAGTTTCATTTTAATTTCAGCGCCTGTCACCATTTCCTGGATTTATTTGTGACCAATCTTGCTTTCATGTCCCGTGGAGTCACAGAGTTTTTACAGCAGGGGAAGAGGCCCTTCAGTCCATCACATGCATGCCAGTTATCAATTGTCTATCTGTTGTGTGCCCAGTTGAAAGGTCATAGACCTTTTTCACTGTGGCGTGCCTGTTGAGATGCTCCTCAAATATCATAATGGGTCCAATCTCCTTCACCCTGTCAGACAGGCAGTTCCTGATACCCACCACCCACTGGGTGAAAAGCAGTTTTCTCACATTTTGAGTAGCCTCCCAGTCCTTCACTTTGAGATTGTGCCTCTAGTATTGATCCCCAGAGTAAAGGGGGAAGGTTAATCCCGATCTATGTCCTCCACAACTTTGTAGGACCTCTATCAGAATCCACTCCACCCCCCTCCCCATCAGCGTTCACTGCTCTAAGGCAACCCAACTCCAGCTGAGCAAGTCTCTCACTAAGTAACCTTCACGCCAAGCAATAATCATCTCCACTAAGACAGAATCCATCTATTACCCTCATGACATTCAATGGCGTTCCCGTCACTGAATCCCTCGCTATCAACATCCTGGGGGTTACCATTATCCAGAAACTGGACCCGCCACATAATCACGGCAGCTCCAAGAGCAGGTCAAAGGCTGGGAATCCTGCAGCGAGTAACTCCCGTCCTGACTCCCCCCAAAGACTGTCCCACCATCGACAATGCCCAAGGCAGGAGGGTGAGGGAATACTCCCCACTTGCCCCTAGATGGGGGCAGCTCCAACAACACTCGAGAAGCTCGACACCATCCAGGGACAAAGCAGCCCCCACACCCACAAACATCCCCTCCCTCCCCCCACCGATGCTCAGTAACAGCAGTGTGTACCATCCCCTCCTCCCCCCCACCGACCCTCAGTAACAGCAGTGTGTACCAGCTACAAGACCCACTGCAGAAACTCACCAAAGACCCTCAGGCAGCACCTTCCAAACCCACGGCCACTTCCATCTCGAAGGACAAGGGGCAGCAGGTACATGGGGACACCACCCCCTGCAAGTTCCCATCTGAGCCCCTCACCCTCCCGACTTGGGAATATATCAGCCGTTCCTTCCTGGGTCCAAATCCTGGAATTCCCTCCCTTAGGGGCATTGTGGGTCTACCCACAGCACATGGACTGCAGCAGTTCAAGAAGGCAGCTCACCCCCACTTTCTCAAGGGCGGGGGGGGGACAACTCGTGGTAGTAAATGGTGAGTCCAGCCAGAGGTTCACACATCCCACAAGCGAATAAAAGAAATTCTCCTCCCCACAGGCCAGAGAGTGGGCCTCCATGCTTCTGAACCTCCAGCGCATTGGGAAAACAGGTTCCCAGAGCATCTAACCACCAATCTCCTTCAGCATCCTGATCCATCCCAAACGTTGAAGAGAACATTGACGTATTCTTCCCATCAGAAGACACCTCCCTTGTATGGTAGTCCGCGCAAGTCACTCATTCTCATTACCATAGAATAGAACCAAATCATAGAATCCCTACAGTATGGAAACAGGCCATTCAGCCCAACAAGTCCACACCAATCCACCCTAACCTGTACATCCCAGGGCACTATGGGACAATTTGGCATGGCCAATCCACCCTAACCTACACATCCCTGGGCACTATGGGACAATTTAGCATGGCCAATCCACCCTAACCTACACATCCCTGGGCACTATGGGACAATTTAGCATGGCCAATCCACCCTAATCTGCACATCCCTGGGCACTATGGGACAATATAGCAAGGCCAATCCACCCTACCCTACACATCCCTGGGCACTATGGGACAATTTAGCATCGCCAATCCACCCTACCCTACACATCCATGGGCACTATGGGACAATTTAGCATGGCCATTCCACCCTAACCTACACATCCCTGGGCACTATGGGACAATTTAGCATGGCCAATCCACCCTAATCTGCACATCCCTGGGCACTATGGGACAATATAGCAAGGCCAACCCACCCTACCCTACACATCCCTGGGCACTATGGGACAATTTAGCATTGCCAATCCACCCTACCCTACACATCCATGGGCACTATGGGACAATTTAGCATGGCCAATCCACCCTAACCTGCACATCCCTGGGCACTATGGGACAATATAGCATGGTCAATCCACCCTAACCTGCACATCCCTGGGCACTATGGGACAATTTTCCATGGACAATCTCCCCTAACCTACCCATCTTTGGACTGTGGGAAGAAACCGGAGCACCCAGAGGAAATCCACGCAGACACGGGGAAAATGTGTAAACTCCACACAGACAGTCGCCCGAGGCTGGAATCGAACCGAGGTCCCTGGCGCTGGGAGGCAGCAGTGCTAACCTCTGAGCCATCACCAAACCTCCATCAAAGGAGTTGATTAACCAGACAGACCTCTGAGATGGTGGGGAGGTGGGAGAGACCGAGAGGACCGGGCCCTGGATTGGTCAGGGAACCAAACGAGAAGTGATCATGTTTAGGGCCTGGCAACCCTCGACAGGCCTGAAGCTGAAGGGAGGACTGACCCCCATCCCCCCTTGCCCCAGGCGGGTTTGAGAACTGTGAGGGGGAGAGGGGGTTCTCACCTCAGAGTAAGAGATAGGTTGGAGATGAGGAAGAACATCTTGCTCACAGGAACCTTTGCAAATCTCTGCCCCAGAAACTCAGCCGCTGAGCAAGTTCCGTCGGAAATCGAGAGAATTATAAACATCAAGGGATTTGGAGGATGTTGTGGTCAACGGGATGGAGATCAAAGATCATCTGTTGGATGGCAAAGGGCCTGAAGGCCATGTTTCCAAAAAACACTGGAGTTTGCCAAGGGTAGGGAGGGCGGGATTTCATAAAACTCCGACAGGGTAAACACAGGAAGGATTATTCCCAATCACTGGGGGAGTCCAAAACCGGGGTGGGGGGGTCACAGTCTAAGGGTGTGGGGTCGGACTGAGACGAGGGGAAATGATTTCACCCAGAGATTGGGATTCTCTACCACAGGAAGCGGCTGAGACAGAAACATTGAAGGTTTTCCAGAAGGAGATGGAGATAGGGCTAACTGGATCAAAGGAGAGAAGGGAGACTGCAGGAACAGGGAACCGAGTTGGATGATCAGCCATGATCGTGTTGAATGGCGGGGCAGGCTGGAAGGGCTGAATGGCCTCCGCCTGTTCCTATTTTTCGATGCCCCTAACACCAAGTGCGCCAGAGGTCTACAAAAAGTGGTGTCAGGGTGGCTCAGTGGCTAGTACTGCTGCCTCACAGCACCAGGGTCCCAGGTTCGATTCCAGCCTCGGGTGACTGTCCGTGAGGAGTTTGCACATTCTCCCCGTGTCTGCCTGGGTTTCCTCCCACAGTCCAAAGATGTGCCGGTTAGGGTGGATTGGCCATGCTAAACGGCCCCTAGTGTCAGGTGCGTTCTTCAGAGAGGAAGTGGGTCTGGGTGGGTTACTCTTCGGAGGGTCGGTGTGGACTTGTTGGGCCGAAGGGCCTGTATCCACACTGTAGGGAACCTAATCTAAAATAGGCTTCGCTGTGCTATCCATTGGCACTGACTGCAGACAAGGCAGGGTCTGGTGGCCAAATCAATGCTGGATCCAATTCCTATTCAAAGATAGAGCAAGGACTCAGTGCAAACCAGCAAAAGTCGTGGTACAGATGGAGGGGAGAGGGATCTGTCAAATCGGTGTGTGTTTGTCTCACAAGAGGAGACAGACTTTTAGTTTGGGATGAGGTTCAGCATGCACTGGTTGGGCCAAACGGTCTGTATCGGTGCTGTGGGCCCCAGTAGCTCAGAGATAGGTTTTACTGAGACAGATAGTGAATGTGGAATTAGTGAGGAATGAGACACAACATTGGGGCGAGGAGTAGAGTCTCAGCATTATTTAAAAGATTCAATTATAGTACAGCACGTTGTATGTTTTGGAACTCAGTTGGAGGGTGAGATATTAAAATTCAATGAAGGCTTTCACTAGGAGTCAGTCTGCAGTGAGGCAGAGAAACCGGGTTCTCTGTGCTCAGAAAGATGGTGCTCATCAAAAACACAGAAAGCAAAGGTCAACTCATCC
>NW_025215040.1:29493-31164 GCF_004010195.1 Chiloscyllium plagiosum
TCCCTCAGCACTGACCCTCCCTCAGTGTGACACTCCCTCAGCACTGACCCTCCCTCAGTGTGACACTCCCTCAGCACTGACCCTCCCTCAGTGTGACACTCCCTCAGCACTGACCCTCCCTCAGTGTGACACTCCCTCAGCACTGACCCTCCCTCAGTGTGACACTCCCTCAGCACTGACCCTCCCTCAGTGTGACACTCCCTCAGCACTGACCCTCCCTCAGTGTGACACTCCCTCAGCACTGACCCTCCCTCAGTGTGACACTCCCTCAGCACTGACCCTCCCTCAGTGTGACCCTCCCTCAGCACTGACCCTCCCTCAGTGTGACCCTCCCTCAGCACTGACCCTCCCTCAGTGTGACCCTCCCTCAGCACTGACCCTCCCTCAGTGTGACCCTCCCTCAGCACTGACCCTCCCTCAGTGTGACCCTCCCTCAGCACTGACCCTCCCTCAGTGTGACCCTCCCTCAGCACTGACCCTCCCTCAGTGTGACCCTCCCTCAGCACTGGCCCTCCCTCAGTGTGGTGCTCCCTCAGCACTGACCCTCCCTCAGTGTGACACTCCCTCAGCACTGGCCCTCCCTCAGTGTGACACTCCCTCAGCACTGACCCTCCCTCAGTGTGACCCTCCCTCAGCACTGGCCCTCCCTCAGTGTGGTGCTCCCTCAGTGTGGTGCTCCCTCAGTAGTGAGCACTGTTTGATGGGGTGAATGCTTGAATTGCAGTTGGAAAGAGCAGAGGAAGCCCTGCTCTGACCCTGGGCTCATACTATATCTAACGTTGTCCATGTCAGATTTACAGACTGACAACAGTGATGAAATGCACAGCAATCAGAACGCACATTTGTCGATTTATTGGGCAAAGAATGCGAGATGGAGCAGCTCTCCATGAAATCAATGAGCTCTGTTACTGGCTGGATTGAGTTTAAGGAGCTGTGTGCTTTATGAGATGCTGGACTGAGTAACTGAAGGTCAGAGATAAGGTGACAGGGAGTGTACAATGAGTAGCCTTATTACTGGGAGTTAAACATTCCAGTCACATCGCCTCCAGGCTGTTGTTGACCAGGAGAGCAGCAGCCCAGATTCGAACATCCCACTCCTCTACCCCTCGTGGGATTGGACTGAGCCAACCTCAGCCATTGAGCTGAATTTCAACACTGCAATACCTCAGCTCCTCCCCATTCCTGGAACATGGCCAACTCCTGCACACATTGAGCACTTGTGTCCATCCACACAGCTGCCTGGGTGAGGGGCCATGTCAGAAACTCTCTCCGCACTTTCACAATACACCACAGAGGCAGATGTGGCTCATAACAGCAGAGCGCACACAGAGGGGTCAACTCATAGACCACCCTGCAATGATTGCAGCACTCCCTCAGAACTGACCCTCCAACAGTGTCCACTCCCTCAGCACTGACCCTCTGACAGTGCGGCACTCCCACAGCACTGACCCTCCTACAGTGCAGTGCTCCATCAGCACTGACCCTCCGACAGTGCGGCACTCCCTCATCACTGACCCTCCGACAGTGCCCACTCCCTCAGTACTGACCCTCCGACAGTGCGGCACTCCCTCAGCACTGACCCTCTGACAGTGCGGCACTCCCACAGCACTGACCCTCCTACAGTGCAGTGCTCCATCACCACTGACCCTCCGACAGTGCCCACTCCCTCAG
>NW_025215040.1:32832-44745 GCF_004010195.1 Chiloscyllium plagiosum
ACATCTTTGGACTGTGGGAGAAACCAGAGCACCCAGAGGAAACCCAGACAGACACGGGGAGAATGTACAAGCTCCACACAGACAGTCATCCGAGGCTGGAATCAAACCTGGGTTCCTGGCACTGTGAGGTTTTGTGGCCCCTCCCACACTGACGTGGGTAAGACTTGGGTTGGTATATTTTAGAAAAATTCAGAATTTTCTAGAGGTAGAACAGCAAACAAAATGGCTGCTTCAAATCCCACCTCCCATTCTGCCCACTGCCATTATCCTGATGACAGGTGAAAGCCAGAGAACCTGCCTGCTGCTAATAACCTGGCCTTTTATTGACCACATTGGGTTCACTCAGGGTCAGTGCCCCTCATGGTTTCAGCAAAGCAGCAAGATGTCAGCAGCTGTCAGTCAAGAGGGCAGCTCCATGGAAGCAGGGGAAAGGATGGGCGTTAAATCTACACAAGAAGATTTACTTTGAGGTGACACAGAAGTGGCTTCACGCGGTAGACAGGTCCTATCCTATTGTATAAAAATTCACTTGTTTTAAAAAGTCAGTGCCAGCAACACCTACCCTCCATATTGTGGGAATGTCAGCTCTGGTAATGTTCCTGTAACAACATTCATTTGCAAATGGCAACTACAGCAATATCTGTCAACTCAGGCCAGAGTTCCCTGGAATCCCACCTCCATCCCTGGACACTGATTGGCAGGCACACCCAATGGCCCAGCCCACAGAAGATCCCATTCTCGAACAGGTTGACACTAGAGCTGGGTGAGTGACTGGGATTGGAATTCACTTTGAATGGGAAAATCCAGTCCAATTCCCTGGATGTGAACATGAAGTTAATCCACAGGAGATGGCCACCCAGAGGTCTATTCTCCCATTTACAAGGTCACCAAAGCATAGTTTGGAGCCTCTTCTTCGAAGAGAAGTGCATGAATAGTATCAGTTTCAGCTTCCCTTGGTAAAGCAGGGATCTTGGAAACAAGGCAGGGCAAGTGACTGAAGTGTTAGTGGGGGAACACTTTGGGAGCAGTGATCATAATTCTTTTACTTTTAAAATAGTTATGGAAAAGTATGGGGCTTCCATAAAAGTTAAGGTTCTGAATTGGAGTAAGGCAGATGTTAATGGTATTAGAAAGGAACATTCAAAAGTTGATTGGAGTAGACTGTTCGCAGGTAAAGGGCCTACTGACAAGTGGGAGACTTTCAAAAGTGTGATAATGAGAGCTCAGAGGCATTATGTTCCTGTTAGAGTGAAGGGTAAAGTTGATAATATTAGGGAACAATGGATGAATAAAAATGTTAAGGTTTTAACCAACAGTAAGAAAGAGTCATATGTTAGATATAGACAACTGGGATCAAACAAATCTCTTGAAGAGTATAAAAGGTACAGGAGCATTCTTAAGAGGGAGGGCAAACAGGGAATATGGGATAGCTTTGGCAGATAAGGTTAAGGATAAACCAAAGAGATTCAACAAGTACATGAAGAGTAAAAGATCAGCTAGGGAGAGAATAAGGCCCTTAAAGATCAATGGGATCATCTATGTGAACCTCAGGAAATGGGAGAGATACTTAATGAATATTTCGCATCAATTTTGACTGTGCAGAAAGAAATGGAGGCTGGAGAACTTGGGTAAATAAATATTGATATTTTGAAAAAAATTCACATTGCAGAAGTGGAAGTACTGGAGGTTTTAGAATATATAAAGGTGATCAGGTGGTACCTGATCAAAAGTATCCCAGGATGTTGTGGGAAATTAGGGAAGAAATTGCAGGGGCCCTGGCAGAGATATTTGTATCAACTATAACCACAGGTGAGGTGCCAGAAGATTGGAGGTTTAAGAAAGGTTGTAAGGAGAAGCCAGGGAACTACCGACCTGTGAGCCTGATATTGGTGATAGGTAAGTTACTGGAGGTGGCTCTGAATGATAGGATTTACATGCGTTTGGAGAGGCAGGGACTAATTAAGGATAGTCAGCATGGTTTTGAGTGAGAGAAATCATGACTCACAAACTTGATTGAGTTTTTTGAGGAAGTAACCTGAAAAGAGCAGTAGGCATTGTTTACATGGACTTTAGAAAACCCTTTGACAAGATTCCACATGATAGATTAATAGATCACATGGAATTCAGGGAGAGCTTGCCAAATGGATACAAAATTAGCTTGATGGTCGGAGACAGAGGATGGTGGTGGATGATTGTTTTTTGGATGGAGGCCTGTGACCAGTGGTGTTCCACAGGGTTCAGTATTGAGTACACTATTGTTTGTCATTTAAAGAAACAATTTGGATGAGAATTTAGGAGACATTGTTAGTAAGTTTGCAGATGACACCAAAATTGGTGGTATAGTGGACAGTGAAAAAGGTTATTTAAGATTACCAAAGAGATCTTGATCAGTTGAGTCAATGGGCTGAGGAATGGCAGATGGAGTTTAATTTGGATAAATGTAAGGTATTGGATTTTGGTAAAAAAACAAGGGCAGGACTTATACAGTTAATGATAGGGCACTGGGTAGTAAAACAACAGAGAGACCTAAGGGTTCGGGCGTATGATTCTTTGAAATTTGTGTCACAGGTGGACAGGGTGGTTAAGAAGGCATGTAGCATGCTTGCCCTCATTGCTCAGACCTTTCAGTATAGTAGTTGGGTTGTCATGTTGAGGTTGTACAGTATGCTGGTGAGGTCTCTTCTGGAGTACCATGTGCAGTTTTGGTTACCCTATTATAGGAAGGATATCATTAAATTGGAGAGAGAGTTCAGAGAGAATTCATCAGGATGTCACTGGGAATGTAAAGTTTGAGTTATAAAGATAGGCTAGATAGGCTAGGAGCTATTTCACTGTAGTATCGGAGATTGAGGGGTGACTTTATAGAGGTTTACAAAATCGTGAGGGGCATAGATAAAGCAAGGGTTTTCTCCTTAGGGTGGGGGAATTCAGCACTAGGGGGCATATCTTTAAAGTGAGAGGAGAAAGATTTAAAAAGGACATGAAGGGCAACTTTTTCACGCAGAGAGTGGTATGTGTATGGAATGAGCTGCCAGAGGATTTGGTGAAGGCTGGTACAATTACAACATTTAAGAGGCATTTGGATGGGTATATGAATAGGAAGGGTTTGGAGGGATATGGGCCGGGTGCTGGCAGGTGGGACTAGATTGGGTTGGGATATCTGGGTCAGCATGGACGGGTTGGACCAAAGGGGCTGTTTCCGTGCTATACATCTCTGTGACTCTAAACGCTTCCAACACCTCCCCCGGTCAGCCTACCCCACACACGCAGGCTCCCCACCCTGCGTGACAACGCTCTCTCTCAGTTCCAACGCCCCCC
The DNA here is from genome assembly GCF_004010195.1 of Chiloscyllium plagiosum. Taxonomy (NCBI): domain Eukaryota; kingdom Metazoa; phylum Chordata; class Chondrichthyes; order Orectolobiformes; family Hemiscylliidae; genus Chiloscyllium; species Chiloscyllium plagiosum. The sequence continues at coordinate 36,151 of NW_025215040.1, forward strand.
CTGCCCCCAACCCTGGACCCCTCCCCCCACCCCACCCCACCATTCCAAAAACCTCCCCAAGGTCACTCCCTCAGCCATCCGGCACTCCAGGGAAAACTGCCCCATGCCACCCAGGACCTTCCCAGAGCCCAAAACACTGCAACCCCAACATCATCCTTTCGGAACCCTGCCAAGCCCCACATCATCCCTCCCGCATTTCTCAGGAAGAAAACGAGAAAAATAAAGGTCAGAATAACAGCCCTTCCCAGCCAGTCCGCAATGGCACCTAGCCTCTAGTCCACGTCGGGCCTGTTCCACAGGCTTCACCTCAAGACCAGGACACCCGTCTGGCTTAAGGATGGGGGGGTGGGGGTGGGGGGGAAGAGGCAAGAAGAAAGAAGGGGAAATAAAAAAGGGAGCTAAAAGAAAAAAAAATAAACAATGGAGCGGATGAGCTCTGGCCACAGAGTTCCACTCGGCCGCCATCTTGGATAATGTGGAGTTCAGAATCATGGACATTGCTGCCGAAGGAGGTTTGGCGAGATCCTGCACAGCGTCTCGGAGATGGCACACACCGCTGCTGGAGGGTGTGATTGCTGAAGGCAGTGAGGGGTGGTAATCAATGGACTGTTTTGTGCTGATTGATGGTGCTGATGTGTGGTCAATGGTAACCCCCAGGATGACGATAGTGAGGGGATTCAGTGACGGTGACGCCATCGAATGCCCAAGGGGGCACAGTTAGATTGTCTTTTTCAGAGACTTCAAGTTTCATCCTGAATGGCTTGGAGAGGGTGGACGCTAGGAAATTGTTTCCGTTAGGCGAGGAGACGAGGACCCATGGACACAGCCTTAGATTTAGAGGGGGTAAATTCATTCCTGAAGAAGGGCCTGTGCCCGAAACGTCGAATCTCCTGTTCCCTGGATGCTGCCCCAGCAATAAAGTTTCAACTTTGATCTCCAGCATCTGCAGACCTCACTTTCTCCTCATAAATTCAGAACAGAAATGCGGAGACATTTCTTCAGCCAGAGAGGGGTGGGCCTGTGGAATTCATTGCCGCAGAGCGCAGTGGAGGCTGGGACGCTAAATGTCTTCAAGGCAGAAATTGATAAATTCTTGATGTCACAAGGAATTAAGGGCTACGGGGAGACTGCGGGTAAGTGGAGTTGAAATGCCCATCAGCCATGATTGAATGGCAGAGTGGACTCGATGGGCCGAATGGCCTTACTTCCACTCCTATGTCTTATGGACTTATCTGGCTTTGAGGGGGACGGAGCAGCACTCGCTTGGACAAAGACTACTACCGCCATCTGAAGGGCAACTAGGGACGGCGCAGTAAAATGTCCAGGTCAGTGATGCCCACAGTAAACCAGCAATAACAACTGGTTAGGGATGTCGGGCAGATGTTTCCACTTGTCAGGCCGAAACCAGAACAAGGGACCAGCGACAGAAGATATTCTCTAATCTATTCGATGGAGAATTCAGGAAACATTGCTTGGTTGGGGTGCGGTACTCACTCCCACAAGGAGTGGGGAAGGAATATGTTCGCGGTGAATTGTATCAATGTGTTGATAAGGGGGACGTTGGATAAACACATGAGAGAGAAAGGAATTGAAGGAGACAGAGATGGAGACGGGGCGGGGGGGGGGGGGTGGGTAGGAGGAACAAAAGGCACAGTGCAGAGAAGGTAAACGACCCATTTTTCTGTTAGGTTTGTAGTCCTGTGCCTTAGTTGGATATCAATTGAGAAAAACATGGAGGAGGTCGTGGTTGGGTGCTTATGTCCTCAAGAGGGTAGCGAAAGGCGCTAGAGAAATGCACCTTTCTCCCTTCAAGTGAGGACTCATGAGTGACATTCTAAATCTCTGATGTCTCCCCCCCCTTCCCCCTTTCACTATCTCCTCATGCCACACCTTTCCCTCTCTTCAGTCAGTCTACGCTCTCCTGGCAACAATGGGGGCCACGCTATCCCAGAATCCAAGGCGATCATGACGCTCCCCTATTGGGACAGCCTGCAGTTTGAGGGTATGCTTGCGTTAGCGCAGTGCATTCTGGGACAGGGCCACCTCCATTAATTCCATGGGATTTCCAGTCCCCTCCCTGGCTGCGTGCCAGACTCAAGAGAGTCAGGCCTGAAGTCAAAACTGAGCTCCCACACGCTGATGCAATATTTACGAGATGGGAGAAATGTTAATCACATTTCCAGCAGATGAAAAATATGATTTATGAATATTGTATGACAGAGATGCTTTATCTAATATTCACAGAATTGAAAGGGTGCAGCTGTGAAGAGACATTCAGAAAATGAAATACAACTCACAAGATAGAGGCTCTCAACAAAATGAAAGCGCTTTGAGAATAAGCACTGTCTATGTGTATGAAGATATACACACCCTCACGCTCTATGCCAAAGACCTGAACTTAACCACAGCACAATAGTAATGCATTCAATAGCAAGGTCCAATTACCTTGCAGCTCCGGTGTTGCACTTTAAGGTTTAGGCCACTCAGCCCCTCGAGAACGCTCTGCTGTTCCGTGAAATCGAGTTTGATTTGACTCTAACCTCAGACCCACAAGGCCGCCTTCCCACTCATATTCTTCTCAAGAATCTCTCCATCTCTGCCGTAAAAATATTCCAGGACTGAGCTCCCACTGCCTTTTTGGGAAGGGTGATCCAAAGATTGCCCGTACCCCTGAGCGAGAAAGATTCCACCCCAACTCCTGAATTGGACCAGCTCTGGGTTTGAAACAGCGACCCCCTCCCTCGTCCTAGATTCCCCCTCACGATACAAATGCCTTCTCCGTATGCGTCAGGTCAACTCCCCTCAGGATCTGATACGTTCCCATCACATCGCCTCCTCCTGTTCTAACCTCCAGACGATACAAGTTCGGCCTGTCCAACCCTTCCTCAGAAAACAGCCCTCCCCTTTTCCAGGTCTCTATCGGTTAACCTGCTCCGAACTGCTTCCATACTAATACCATTCCTTCCATAAGGAGACCCATCCTGTACACGGTACTCCAGACGTAGTTTTACCAGTGCCCCGTCTGACTGCAGCATCACCTCCCGCCTCTTGTATTCAATTACACTCACCACAAACCATTACAATCTACTAGCTTTCCTGATGACTTGCTGTGTCTGCATATTAATACTCTGCGGTTTATGCACTGGGATCTCTCTGCATCTCCGATCTCGGCAACCTCTCCCCGTTCAGATACAAACCTTTTTAAAATCTTCCTGCCAAAACAGGCAATTTTGTGCTGTACCCCATTTGCCCATCATTACCCACTCACCTGACCTGGCTTTTGGAACTTGTTTGTGTCTTCTTTATAACTTCCCTTCCTAACTCTTCTCGTGCCCTCAGGAAACAGCACCCCATCCAGCCATTTATCCAAATCAGTTGTGTAAATGCTACAATGTTCAGGCTCCAGCACTGAAATCCCTCTGGCACATCACACACTCCATCTTCCCAGCTTGGATAAGACCCACTTATTCCTCCTCCCTCCTTCCTGGAAGGGAACCAATTATCTATCCACACCAACGTCTGACCCCTTACACAATGACCTTTGATCTTCCACACTAACCCTCCATGCGGCACACCTTATGAAACCCATGTCCTGGAAATCTCACTACGGTACATTGACTGGTTTCCCCTTGTCCACACACGTACTCCCTCCTCAGAGAACCCCAAGAGACTGGTCAAACACAATCCCCTTTCACTAAACCATGTGGCCTCAGCCCAATGACCTTCAATTTATATTGTAACATAGTCATAGAGATGTACAGCACGGAAACAGACCCTTCGGTCCAACTCATCTATGCTAACCAGATATCCCTACCTAATCTAGTCCCACCTGCCAGCACCCGGCTCATATCCCTGTAAACCCTTCCTATTCATATACCCATCCAAACGCCTTTTAAATGCTGCAATTATGGTCCCCGCCTCCACTACATCCTCTGGCAGCTCATTCCATACACGTACCACCCTCTTTGTGAACATGTTACCCCTTAGGTCCCTTTTATATCTTTCCCCTCTCACCCTAAACCTATGCCCCTCTAGTTCTGGACTCCCCCAACCCAAGGAAAAGACTTTGTCTATTTACCCCATCCATGCCCCTCATGATTTTATAAACCTCTATAAGGTCACCCCTCAGCCTCTGACGCTCCGGGGAAAACAGCCCCAGCCTGTTCAGTCTCTCCCTGTAGCTCAAACCCTCCAACCCTGGCTATGTCCTTGTAGAGCTTTTCTAAATCATTCCTGTTGGGACTTATCTGATGATAGTTTCGAACATTGTTGCCCGTGGCAGTTGACAAACTAACTCAGTAACTGAGAGAAAGTGATGTCTGCAGATGCCGGATGGTCAGAGTCCAAAAGTGTGGAGATCAGAGTCAAGATTAGAGTGGTGCTGGAAAAGCACAGCAGATCAGGCAGCATCCGGGGAGCAGGAAAGTTGACATTTCGGACATTAACAAGTTTTGAGGAGATTTGTAGCTCAGGTTGAGGTTCTGGGTGTAGGTTTGCTCGCTGAGCTGGAAGGTTATTTTTCAGACGTTTCGTCACCATACTGGCTAGCATCATCAATGAGCCTCCGGATGAAGCACTGCTAGTGTTTCCTGCTTTCTATTTAAGTGTAAATGGATCCCATTTACCATCCCCTGAGAAAAAGAACAGGAAAGGACATCATCATAGGAAATGATATCGTCACAGGAAATGACATCACCAGCCCAAAGAAACCCAAACATATAAATATGTTTACATTTACATATAAACAGAAAGCAGGAAACATCAGCAGTGCTTCATCCAAGACTCACTGAAAATATTACCAAGTGTGGTGATGAAACGTCTGAAAATGAACCTTCCAGCTCAGCGAGCAAACCTACATCAATATCGGGAATTTCTGATGAAGGGCTTTTGCCCGAAACGTCGACTCTCCTGCTCCTCAGATGCTGCCTGACCTGCTGCGCTTTTCCAGCACCACACTTTTTGACTCGAATAACTGAGCTCACGTTTGTTACTCTATTGAGCTCCCCCTCCCCTTATGATTGTGAACACCGCAATTCCAGCTCCACCTCCACCGTCGCTGGTCACAGGGGTCAATCCCAGTCTCTCCCAGCGTTCCCACATGAATCGAAGGCCCTCACCCTGAGACCGTCCTGGTACCTGTATCCCTCACTATCCGAAAGTAGAGTGTTGCTATGAAACCTCTCATAAGCCAAACTGGCGTAAAGCAAAGCAGCATAAATATTTACGGGAAAAATTTCACCGTTTTTTCATTAAAACAAAAATCCTTTCTTTCGGTCAGCGAGAACAGGTAGATATTTTGTAAAAGTGAAGTGGTAAAAAGCGAACTTTTGAAAAGCAGGGGATACCTGTAACTCTCCACCGTTTCTCTCTCAGACTTGTTGCCTCCTTTGCAATGCGCCCAATTCAGACCCAGCGGAACGTGTACAGTTTTACAGTGACTGTACCTCAGCTTTTACCCTCTCTGCCTTGATTTAGGAAACTCAGGGTGTCACGTTCAGTCGCAGAAGCATTTAAGGAGGGCCCACCTAAAATCTCTTTGTAAGGTGGTCTCGATGCATCCTGGGTCTAAATTTCTGAGGCATCCCAAAGGGTTTGCCCCCTCTTGTGGCCGTCCCTGTTAAATCTCTCCTCTTCCGCTGAAGTTGGGGAACAAAACGCACTCCACCTCCAAAGCGAAAGCCAGATAGGTCCTGCCTGTCATATCGAAAGGGCTGAAAAGGGGGAGCGCTTCTGTGTCATCTGATCACATTTGTGACTCATTCTGCCAACATGAATGTTTAGTTAACCTGCCCTCCTGCGTGGAATTGGTCAAAAAACCAGGGACTTTCATGCCACAACTCGGCAAAATTCAGATTGGGTCCTGAGACATGGTGAGTAACATCCAGAAAAACATAGTAGCTTAGATCAGGAGGAGGCCATTCAGCCCTCTGAGCCCAGCCGGCCTTCAATATGGCTGACGACCAAACTCAGTCCCCTGTTCCCATTCTCTCCCCACTCACCTTTAGCCTTACGAACCATATCTAACCCCTTCTTGTAAACATTCAATGACACGGTCTCAAACACTTCTAGAGAATTCCACTCACCACTCCCTCAACAAAGACATTTCTCTTCATCTGATTCCTAGATGGTTTGTCTGTTCTCCTTAAATTCATGCCAGTTGTACGCCAAGCAATGACTATCTCCAAAGCAAGATCTAATCATCACCCCCTTGACATTCGATGGCGTTACCATCACTAAAACCGCCCCCCCCCCCACCTCACTATCAATATCTTGGGGGTTACCATTGACCAGAAACTGGACCCACCACAAGAGCAGGTCAGAGGCTGGGAATCCTGCAGCGAGTAACTCCCCTCCTGACTCCCCCCAAAGACTGTCCCACCATCGACAAGGCACAAGGCAGGAGGGTGAGGGAATACTCCCCACTTGCCCCTGGATGGGGGCAGCTCCAACAACACTCGAGAAGCTCGACACCATCCAGGGACAAAGCAGCCCCACACCCACAAACATCCCGGGGTATTGTGTGCACGGTTTGGGAGGGAGGATGGTGGGGCAGAGGCGAGGCTTTCCTGGGTTAATTCCCAGGTTGGCAGGGCTGACATACACAGAGAGAGAGAGAGGGGGAGGGTTGTCAGGAACCCTCTTGCTCTCTGTGCCTCTCAGAGCAGGGAAAGGATTGGCCTTCTTGGCATTCTCGCCGAACAGCTGGTCCAGAGACCCGGGGCGAAGTTCTTGGGGGGCCCAGATTCGAATCCCACTACGGCCGATTTTAAATTCAATGAAAATCCGGAATGACAATTTAAGCCCATCTGGTTTGAGGGAATTAGGGAAGGGAACTGCTGTCTTTTGCGTGAGCTTAAAAAAAATCCTGCTGTAAGTCAGAAATGAGGACAGAATGAAGGAGTCAAGGCAAATTAGGCTATATCTAAATGAAAACTGCAGTGAGCAGGGATTTCGAAAACTGTCACCTTTTGTCTTAAATCATTCGTTCACGGGACTAGGGAGTCTCTGGCCAGGCCATAAAAGTTGGTTAAGAGTCAACCGTTTGGCTGTGGGTCCGGAGTCACGTGTAGGCCCAGACCAGGAGAGAATGGCTTTCATGCCCACATTCTGAGGAAGGGTCACCGGGACCCGAAACGTTAACCCCGATTTCTCTCCACAGATGCTGCCAGACCTGCTGCGCTTTTCCAGAAGTTGCTGTCCTTCTCCTCTCCTGGTCTGGGCCTACACGTGACTCCGGACCCACAGCCAAACGGTTGACTCTTAACCAACTTTTATGGCCTGGCCAGAGACTCCCTAGTCCCGTGAACGAATGATTTAAGACAAAAGGTGACAGTTTTCGAAATCCCTGCTCACTGCAGTTTTCATTTAGATATAGCCTAATTTGCCTTGACTCCTTCATTCTGTCCTCATTTCTGACTTACAGCAGGATTTTTTTTTAAGCTCACGCAAAAGACAGCAGTTCCCTTCCCTAATTCCCTCAAACCAGATGGGCTTAAATTGTCATTCCGGATTTTCATTGAATTTAAAATCGGCCGTAGTGGGATTTGAATCTGGGCCCCCCAAGAACTTCGCCCCGGGTCTCTGGACCAGCTGTTCGGCGAGAATGCCAAGAAGGCCAATCCTTTCCCTGCTCTGAGAGGCACAGAGAGCAAGAGGGTTCCTGACATTATGGAAGTAACAATTTTGTGCAGCTTCCTTTGTAGTGGGCCTACTTCCTGTCTCTCAGTGACACCGGGATTAGCGAACCCGGCGGACGTGTTCCTCTGTCCAGAACGCTTGGAGGAGGCTGTCATGGAAGCTACATTGGCTTGCCACACCACTCCCCACTCCCACTCCCCCCTAAGGGTTGAGGCTCCCTCCCCAGCTGAAAGGAAGTCTCCAGCATGGGGAAGCAACATCCAATTGCTCAGGCCTCAGACCAGGGCAAAGGGTGTGGTGCTCTCTCTCTCTCTCTCTGGGTAACACCTCGACCAGAGTCTGCGGGCAGTGCCAGGTGTGGGGGTAAAAAGGTGCCCCCTAGTTGGCCTGGTCACTCTCCCCACTGGGCCCCTCACCTCTGCAGGGACAGAGAGTGGGGGGCTGAATGGCCTCCTGTTCCTGGGGACTGAATACCTTCCACTTGCTCTTCAACACAGATAGAAATGCGAACTTGATGAATATTCATGAAGCCACGGTATGAAAATAAGTAACAAAGGTCACGTACAATATAATTTAATGAGCTTCTTCCTTCCACCTCCTCCCAGATCAACGTTCTCACTCAGCCCCAGGATAAATCCTCTCAACGTCACTCGCTGTTCACTCACATATTAAGACAGAACTATTGGCTTCTCAGATCATTAAGTGTCCAGCCCTACTCTGCCACTAAATTAATTGCTTCTCGTTTTAAATATGTACAAACGATTTCACAGGCATCTTGGCGCAGAGGGTTGGAGAGTCAACCTCAATATGCAAGTTTCATTTCTCTATCACCAGTAATGCCAATTACTTCACACACACACACAGACACAGACACAGACACACACTACCGCACACACACAGACACAGACACACAGACACACATTAGGGACAGTGGACTGCCTACAGTTAGTAGCTTTC
>NW_025215040.1:44857-46592 GCF_004010195.1 Chiloscyllium plagiosum
AGGGGTCACACAGAGAGGAGGGAGCACAGAGAGAGGGAGAGAGGAAGGGGCAGAGAGAGAGGGAGAGGGGAAAAGAAAAAGAGAGAGGGAGAGAGAGAGGGGGAGAGAAGACAGAGTGTGTGAGCGAGAGAGAGAAGGAAATCAGAGAGCGAGAGAAAGAAAGAGATACAGAGACAAAGAAAGAGAGAGGGAGAGATCAAGAGAGATACACACACACGAATGAGAGATAGACAGACAGAAAAGATGGAGAGGTATTTCAGGATCAAGTCATGGTGGTGGACAATTAAACAGCTCACTGGAGGAGGAGGGCCCACAAATATCCCCATCCCCTCCATGATGGAGAAGCTTAACAATCTACAGGCAGAATTACTGAGGGGCTGATCCATCTCAGCCTCCTCCAGTGGTCCCCAGCCCCACAGAGACCCGTCTCCAGCCAATTCGATTCACTCCATGTGATATCAGGAAACAGTTGGAGACACTGTATATTGCAAAGGCTATGGGCCCTGATAACATTCCAGCTGTAGTACTGAAGACGTGTGCTCCAGGGGTTGTCGCTCCCCGAGCCAAGCTGTTCCAGTTCAGTTACATCTCCCCGTCTGTGTGGACAGTCACCCAGGTATATCCTGTATATAACAAATCCAACCCAGCCATGTCCCGCCCCATCAGTCTCCTCTCCATCCTCAGTAACGTGATGGACAGGATCACTAACAGGGCCATCAGACAGCACCCGCTCAGCAATAACCTGCTCAGTGACACCCAGTTTGGGATCCCCCAGGGTCACTCAGCTCCTGATCTCATTCCTCCAGCCTTAGGTCAAACATGGACAAAAGAGCTGAGTTCCAGAGGGGAGGGGAGAGGGACAGCCCTTGAAATTAAGGCTGCATTCGACCGAGTGTGGGATCCTTGTTTCTCTAATTCCAGTCTCTCAGGCATCTCTCAATTCCCATTAACCCACCGCTGACAGCTGTTTTCTCTCTCTCTGTCTGTCTCTCTCTCCCTCTCTCTCTCTCTCTCTCTCTCAAACTGAGGTTATATTTGTCCTAATATATCCATGGGGGTCTCTTGGGGATCATATTTCAGTTCAGCATTACTATATGAATCAGCTCAGAGTGCTTTAATGGTGTGATATACTAATGCTGTAAGACCATTAGATGTAGGAACAGACGGAAGCCATTCAGCCCATTAGGATTGCCTAGCCACACACCGAGATCACGGCTGACCTGATCATTCTCCTTTTCCCCAGAACTCCTGATTACAAATCTCTCTATCTCAGCCTTCAATTACCCAGCCTCCAGGATGGCATGCTGGCTCAGTGGTTAGCACTGCTGCCTCACAGCGCCGGGGACCCGGGTTCGATTCCAGCCTGTCTGCGTGGAGCTTGCACATTCTCCCCGTGTCTGCGTGGGTTTCCTCTGGGTGCTCCGATTTCCTCCCACAGTCCAGAGATGTGCAGGTTAGGGTGGATTGGCCATGCTAAATTGTCCTATAGTGCCCAGGGATGTGCAGGTTAGGGTGGATTGGCCATGCTAAATTGTCCCATAGTGCGCAGGGATGTGCAGGTTAAGGTGGATTGGCCATGCTGAATTGTCCCATAGTACCCAGGGATGTACAGGTGAGGGTGGATTGGCCATGCTAAATTGTCCCATAGTGTCGAGGGATGTGCAGGTTAGGGTGGATTGGCCGTGCTAAATTGTCCCATAGTGCCCAGGGATGTGCAGGTTAGGGTGGATTGGCC
>NW_025215040.1:47155-48324 GCF_004010195.1 Chiloscyllium plagiosum
CTCAGTAACAGCAGTGTGTACCAGCTACAAGATGTACTGCAGGAGCTGACCAAAGATCCTCAGGCAGCACTTTCCAAACCCGCGGCCACTGCCATCTAGAAGGACAACACCAACATCCCACGAATGAATCCTTACCAGGTCTGGCCTACACGCCACCCCACAGGAATGGCCGTGAAAACTCATCCAGTTCAAAGGCAGTTAGGCACAGGCAATAAATACTGACCTGACTAACAATACGCATATCCCACAAATGAATTTTCTTCTAAAAAACCTTGTGTCTCATACAGAAGATGGAATATCAGGCTACGTTGAGTCAGGTAGGCCTTAACTTCCACTGAGAGGCCTGAGGCCTGTGCTTCACCTCGGTCTGGGGAAAGAGTGGCCGATTTTCCTGTCGGTATTTCCCTCTGTTTGCCCTCAGCCCCCTCCTTCCCTCATCGCCATGAATTCCGTCCAAATTGTCCGTCATTTTCAATTGACTTTTCTCTTCGCTTTGACGCGGCGGTCATGTTTGATCAGGGAGGGCAAAAGGGGCGGCCTGTCAGAAACAGGTGTCGCCAAAGCGTTGGACTAGAACAAAACCCTCTCCTTGACATCTGCGCCCTGGGCAAACACTCATAAACCCAGTTAGAGAGCCCACCGGATATTTCTGCCCCTTTCTCCCCCTGTCATAGCAACGGTTGTCATGGGGAAAGAAGGGAGGAGGTGGGGGGAAGAGGGTGACCATCTTCAGAAAGGGTCTCGCGTCATGACGGCAGAAAAGCGAAGTAGATCTCGAGGGAGGAGTCTATGGTCAGTGTGAGGTGGGCCGTTTGGCCCCACCAGGCTGCTGTTCCATTGTGCAAGGTGTTAACGCGTGGGGGAGAGTGGACGGTGCAGCCAGCCGGGGAATTAAACGGATTGATCAGCTAGAACGGTCCGTGCTTTATCAAATCAGCTTCACCCTCAGTCGCAGGTCAATGCCCAGTCTCTGCACACAGCCTTGTGTCCTTACAGAGACACTGCAAGGGGCAGTGAAAGAAACAGAGAGAGAGAGAGACACAGAGAAAGAGAGAAAGAGACAGAGAGAGGGAGAGACAGAGAGAAAGAGGGAGAGAGAGAAAGAGGGAGAGAGGGAGAGAGGGAGAGAGGGAGAGAGGGAGAGAGGGAGAGAGGGAGAGAGGGAGAGA
>NW_025215040.1:48927-50289 GCF_004010195.1 Chiloscyllium plagiosum
GTGCCGCACTGTCATAGGGTCAGTGCTGAGGGAGTGCCGCACTGTCATAGGGTCAGTGCTGAGGGAGTGCCGCACTGTCATAGGGTCAGTGCTGAGGGAGCACCACACTGTCGGAGGGTCAGTGCTGAGAGAGAGCCGCACTGTCAGAGGGTCAGTGCTGAGGGAGAGCCGCACTGTCGGAGGGCCAGTGCTGAGGGAGTGCCGCACAGTTGGAGGGTCAGTGCTGAGGGAGTGCTGCACTGTCGGAGGGTCAGTGCTGAGAGAGAGCCGCACTGTGGAGGGTCAGTGTTGAGGGAGTGCCGCACTGTCGGAGGATCAGTGCTGAAGGGGTGCCGCACTGTCGGAGGGTCAGTGCTGAGGGAGCGCCGCACTGTCGGAGGGCCAGTAATGAGGGAGAGCCGCACTGTCAGAGGGCCAGTAATGAGGGAGAGCCGCACTGTCAGAGGGCCAGTGCTGAGGGAGTGCCGCACTGTCGGAGGTTCAATGCTGAGGGAGTGCCGCACTGTTGGAGGGTCAGTGCTGAGGGAGCGCCGCACTGTCAGAGGGTCAGTGCTGAGGGAGTGCCGCACTGTCAGAGGGTCAGTGCTGAGGGAGAGCCGCACTGTCAGAGGGTCAGTGCTGAGGGAGTGCAGCACTGTCGGAGAGTCAGTGCTGAGGAGTATGTAGTCCTTTGAAATGCTACTTAACAGCCTCAATCTTTGACTAATTTTTGAAAAAGGTCCCGAAGACACTGCTTCACTGATTTGCTGTTTACTTGCGGCAAACTGGTCCTGTCCAGTGCCCTCATGGGTTTAATGTTGCTACATAAAGGCAGGTTGTTGTTGTTGTGTCATTGATTTTGACACAGTGAGGTCAGGAAAGGTGCTACAGAAATTCGGGTCGTTGCTCCATGCAGGTATAACTTGTGGGCTAGCCTACAGTGACAGAGCCCCCCTCAGCCCCCCGTGATGGTGCTCAGGGTTAATGCCATTACCAGCGGGTTCCTGCTGCAGATCTCAAACAGTGCTGCTGCCTGAGAATGGCCTATAAATAACTCACCGTCATCCAGAACTGGAAGGTCACCCGCGGTGTGCAGGAGCATCTGGGCAGAAACATGTCAGCTGCTGCAACAGCCCTGTAACTGGACTGGGAGGGCAACATGGGGGGGTGTGTGTGTCTGTGTGTGTGTGTGTGCGTGTGTGTGAGGGTGTGAGGGTGTGCGTGAGGGTGTGAGTGTATGTTAGTTGGTGTGTATGTTTGTGTGTGTATAAATGTGTGAGTGAGTGTGTGTGAGAGTGCGTGAGGGTGTATGTGTATGTTAGTGTGTGTGTGATTGTGAGTGTGAGTGTGAGTGTTAGTGTGTGAGTGTGTGTGGGGGGTGTG
>NW_025215040.1:54445-56745 GCF_004010195.1 Chiloscyllium plagiosum
CCCCCTGCAAGTTCCCCTCCCAGCCCCTCACCTTCCCGACTTGGAAATATATCGGCCGTTCCTTCCTGGGTCAGAATCCTGGGATTGCCTCCCTCAGGGACATTGTAGGTCTTCCCACAGCACATGGACTGCAGCGGGTCAAGGAGGCAGCTCACCCCCACCTTCTCAAGGTGGGGGCAACGAGGGACAGGGTGATAAATACTGGGCCCAGCCAGGGACCCCCATGTCCCCAGAATGAATAAGATGAGATACATCTACCCTCAGTTTTAAGGCTTAAGTAGATATCCCCCCCACCTTCAAGAAATGTTGTGTTCATAAAATTTGTAAATCAGGAAAACATCCCCCCATACAATGTGGCAGCTTCATGCAATGCAGAAGAGACTGGTTGGCACATCAAGCCTGTTCCGACATAAATACACTGAGTCTCCCGCAGTCCCACCTCCCCCACACTAGACCCTTAGCTGTTATAACATTCTGAGGGCCCATCCAAGTCCTTTTTAAAAGGTTGTGAGGTTTCCCATCTCCACCACTCAGTGTATTCCAGACCCCCAGCACCCTCTGAGTGAGAAACATCCTTCAGCTCCCCCACCTGCCATTTCCTCGTTAATATTAGGCCCCGCGCGTTATTGACCTTTCCACTGACGAGGGCAACTGTTTCCTGTCCCGCCCCGTCCATGCCCCTCATCATCTTATCAGGCCACCCCTTCGACCTTCCCTGCTCCAAAGAAAACACCCCAAACATATCCAGTCTCTCCCCATCACTGGACTGCTCCATCCCAGGGCACTGTCCTGGTGAATCTCCCTCTGTGCCCCCCTCCTGTACAATCCCATCCTTCCCAGGGAGCAGAACTGGACACAGTACTCCAGCTGGGGCCTCACCACAAGCCCTGTACAGAATAATAGATTCCCCACAGTGTGGAAACAGGCCCTTCGGCCTAACAAGTCCACACTGACCCTCTGAACAGTAACTCATCCAGGTGCATTTCCTGAACCTATTCTCAATATTTTTACCCCTACTAACCCACTCTAACCTGCACATACCTGGGCATGGCCAATCCACCCTAACCTGCACATCGATGGACACTATGGGTAATTTAGCGTGGCCAATCCCCCCTAACCTGCACATCCATGGACACTATGGGACAATTTAGCATGGCCAATCCACACTGACCTGCACATCCTTGGGCACTATGGGACAATTTAGCATGGCCAATCCACCCTAACCTACACATCCCTGGGCACTATGGGTAATTTAGCATGGCCAATCCACCCTAACCTGCACATCTCTGGGCACTATCGGATAATATGGCGTGGCCAATCCACCCTAACCTGCACATCCCTAGGCACTATGGGACAATATTGCATGGCCAATCCACCCTAACCTCCGTGTCTTTGGACTTTGGGAGGAAATCGGAGCACCCGGAGGAAACCCACACAGACACGGGGAGAATTCGCAAACTCCACACAGACAGTCGCCCGAGGCTGGAATTGAACCCAGGACCAGAGGCAGCAGTGCTAACCACTGACCCACCATGTCCACCTCCCCTCTCTTAGAGCCTGCACCGCGCCTGATAAAGGTGGATGTGAAGCTGGGAAAGCGCAGCAGGTCAGTCAGCATCCCGGGGACAGGAGAGTCAATGTTTCAGGCCTAAACCCCTTGGTCAGGGCTAGGGACGGGGGAGGGAGGTGGATGCCTATTGAACCAACCCATTAACCCACCCAACCAACTCCTCAAGGTCTCTTTGTTCCTCCTAAACATGTTCACAGAGAGTGACTGGGCTTCTCTGTACATGCCGAACACGATACCCACAGTCAAGCCAACAGCCCCAGGGTTATGAACAATTCCAATGGGAGGGTTACCCGGGAGAGATACCCGTTTGGCCCCAGTACCATCGCTGAGCAGGAGTTTCCAGGTCAGAAGCGGGTGCCAGGCTGTCCGTTCCACTCGGAACGGTGACAGGTGAGAGGCGGCCGGAGGAAGGGGAGATGGAGATGGCTTTAATCCCAGAGACACAGAGAGTTGGGCCCCCCCCACTCCGCCCAACATTGGGTGCACCCATTGGGGCTCATCAGTTAATTGGGCTCACGGCCCTATTCAAGGAAGATTCATTATCAATTTCCCTGTCAAAATCCAGCAAGGGGTTCGTGTGGGAGAGGGATAGAGAGAGAGAAGGAGAGGGAGAGAGCGAGAGAAGGAGAGGGAGAGAGCGAGAGAAGGAGAGGGAGAGAGCGAGAGAAGGAGAGGGAGAGAGCGAGAGAAGGAGAGGGAGAGAGCGAGAGAAGGAGAGGGAGAGAAGTCG
>NW_025215040.1:57295-58540 GCF_004010195.1 Chiloscyllium plagiosum
AGAGGGATAGAGTGAGAGAAGGAGAGGGATAGAGCGAGAGAAGGAGAGGGATAGAGCGAGAGGAGAGGGAGAGAGAGCAAAAGAGAGAAAGAAAGAGATGGACACAGCAAGAGCGAAAGAAGGAAAGGGAGGGACAGAGGAAAGAGAAGGATGGAGAAAGACAGAGCAAGAGAGAGAGAGAGAAGAAGGAGAAAGACAGAAGCAGAGAAGGAGAGGGACAGAGAGAGAATGAAGGAGAGAGACAGAGTTAGTGAGATTGGGATAAGGAGAGGGACAGAGAGATGGAGAGGTCTGTGTGTACGATGCTGCAGTGCACTGGGAGTTATTCATAGCAAACTGCTACCTCAGCACGCTCTCTCTCTGGTGCCTGGACTGGCTATTAATGTGGAGCTCACTAACTCTTTAAAAAGCCAGCAGCTAGTGCAGAGAGATTGTCAGCACCCAGGGACAAAGCATATTCGACCGCCTCCCTCCCTGCCTGTGCCCTCTCCCCACACTCCTCTCTCTCTCTGTCTATCTGTCCCACCCTGAGCAGCCCGACCTCTGGAAACAATTACACCCCCCTCCCCCACCAACCCTCTCCCTCGCTCTGTATAACGCTCCTGACAAAAAAAACTCAGCCCTTCGATTTCCTTTTCGCATCTCGTGTTTTATTGTCAAATCTCTGAGTGACACCTCCGGGGATGCCTTAGGAGGGGGAAAGGTGCTAGGTAAATACACGCTGCTGTTGTGCTGATGGCTGCCCTGTCTGTAGAAAGTTGGCTCTTGTGAAATGTTCCACACTCCAGTCTCATCCAGACCACACCTCTGTCCCTTGGAATCTTTCCAACAATGTCATCACCAGCAAAACCTATTCACTTAAATGTCTCAACTCCGGCCGTTTCTTCAGATATTACACAAAGCAGCACCCTCCGTGGATCAAGACACCGGGTTCAGATCGGAATCAAACGTTCCCAGCACTGAAAAAGGCCATTCGGCCCCTTTGCACTGTACCATCTTTCTCCTCCCACCATCTCCCTCTGGTGTGTGAGCAGCCTCCCCACTTCCATTCCCCAACATACTTACATGATTCACTTCAACCACTCCCTGTGGGAGTCAATCCCACATTCCCCCCCCTCCCACTCCCTGTGGGAGTCAGTCCCACATTCCCCACCCCACCCCACTCCCTGTGGGAGTGTGTCCCACATTCCCCACCCCACCCCACTCCGTGTGGGAGTGAGTCCCACATTCCCCACCCCTCCCCAC
>NW_025215040.1:59105-60084 GCF_004010195.1 Chiloscyllium plagiosum
ACAGAGACTGGAACTGTACACAGTGCTCCGAGTGTGGGTCTGACTGTGGGATACTGAGACTGGAACTGTGCACAGTGCTCCGAGTGTGGGTCTAACTGAGGGATATGGAGACCGGAACTGTGCACAGTGCTCCCAGTGTGGGTCTAACTGAGGGATACGGAGACTGGAACAGTGCACAGTGCTCCGAGTGTGGGTCTAACTGAGGAATACAGAGACTGGAACTGTGCACAGCGCTCCGAGTGTGGGTCTAACTGAGGGATACGGAGACTGGAACAGTGCAGAGTGCTCCGAGTGTGGGTCTGACTGAGGGATATGGAGACCGGAACTGTGCACAGTGCTCCGAGTGTGGGTCTAACTGAGGGATACGGAGACTGGAACTGTGCACAGTGCTCCGAGTGTGGGTCTGACTGAGGGATATGGAGACCGGAACTAAGTGCAATGTTGACCAACTGAGGTTCTGTATAAGATAACCATCTCTTCCATATCTCGGAGTTTTGCTTATTCATTTTAGGGCACTCGTCCATGTTGCTTCTTTGAGAGACTTGTACTGCACCCACCCCAGCCCCTATGGCTCCTGCTCCCAGTTTAGATTCTTAAATTCCCATGGGGCTGTGCAGATCCCAGTTATAAAGCTCCTCCCCACATCCCTGGGATCTCTGAACAGCAGCATATGCTGGTTAGCAGGAGAATCAGCCATTTTGGGCACACGACAGCGATATACCAGTCCCCAGTCATCGGTTAGATATTAATTACTGATTCGAAAGATTAAACACCACAAGATAAAACACCCAGAGCCTCTCACGGCTTCTGACTTGGAACTGCTGAACAGCGTGACTTCAGATTAATTCACTCTGATAAAACAACATACACTCTGATTGCTCTTTTTTAAGGTTGGCATGAATGTTTGGCAGGGATTCGTGTTTTGCAAATGAAGCAATAGATAAAAAGATCAGTTGATGTGTTTTGCTTTTAAAACAAA
>NW_025215041.1:0-7040 GCF_004010195.1 Chiloscyllium plagiosum
TGACAATTTGGCATGGGAAGAAATGCTGGACTAGCCAGCAATCTCTTAACCCTTAACATTTGCCTGTACATGTGTTTTTGTTTTTGCCACTGTTTACCTATTATTTACTCATCTATGCTACTTAACTATGTGATCTGCCTATATTGCTCGCAAGACAAAGCTTTTCACTGTGTCTCAGTACACGTGACAATAAATTCAGATCAATTCAATTCAATGCCCACATGCTGTGAATGAATTTTTAAAAAGAGTACCTTGGTTCTGCTTCCTCCCTGTACCCTTTGACTTGTTTAACCCTGAGAACAATAGCTCTTTATTGAAACAAGTGTTTTGGCTTCAACTGCTTTTTGAGCCAGAGAATTCCACATGCTCACCAATCTCTGGGTGTATTTTTTTCTCTCTGTAAACCGTGACCCTGGTTCTAGATTTCCTGGTAATCTGGAATTTCCTTTCTGCATTTACCTTGTCTAGTTCTGTTAGGAACCTTATAGGTTTCTATGAGATCGCACCTCTCATTTTTCAAAGCTTCAGTGGATGTAGTCCTAATCAATCCAGTCTCTCTTCATACGTCAATCCTGCCATCCCAGGAAGAAATCTGGTAAACATTTGTTAAATAGCAATATAATTCCAAGTCAGGATGTTCAGTACCTTGGAGGGAAACTTGCAGGTGGTGATGGTCCCATGTATCTGCTGCCCTTTCCTTCTCGGACTTGAATCATCCAGTTTGAATCCCTTCATCACGAAGTGTGATTCAATGAGAATAGAACATAGAACAATACAGCACAGAACAGGCCCTTCGGCCCACGATGTTGTGCCGAATATTTGTCCTAGCTTAAGCACCCATCCATGTACCTATCCAATTGCCGCTTAAAGGCCGCCAATGATTCTGACTCTGCCACTCCCACAGCAGCGCATTCCATGCCCCCACCACTCTCTGGGTAAAGAACCTACCCCTGCCATCCCCCCTATACCTTCCACCCTTCACCTTAAATTTGATACAGAATGATACAGAAATATGCAAAATTATTGATTGGAAACACAAAACCTTCATTAATGCCAAAATCACACGACATCACAGTACTTGTCAAAAATTGATTTTAATGAAGTTTTATGAAGTAACACATACAAAAGTCTGGTTAACTTTTCATTGATGTTCATGAAATTAAAGGACAGGAACAACAAGTGGTGATAAATGGTTGTTTTTTAGACTGGAGGACGGTGGACAGTGGTGCATCGTGATGGTCAGTGCATTTTTATGTGTTAAATATAAATGACTACAATATTGAAATATAGAGAAATGTTAGCATTGTCAGTCATCCCAAACTTGGAAGTTTGTCTGACGGTGAGAATGGTACCAATGGACTGTAGAAGAACAACAATAGGTTAGAAGTTTAGACAGACAAGTGACATATTATTTAGAACAGAGAACTGTGGGGTCATGTATTTTGACAGAAAGGATTGAGAGGCAATATAACCTCAAGGGCACCATTTAAAGAGTGTGCAGGGACAGAGAGCCATTCGTATTTGAAAGTAGTAGGGCATATTGGGAGAGCAGTTAGCAAAACATAGGAGTTTAGGTTTCATAAATATGATAGAGTACAGAATCAGAAAAGTTCTGCTGAATCTTTGTAAGGTTCTGATTATGCCACAAAGGGAGAATTGAGTTCTGATCTCCTCATTTTAGGTAGAATGTGAGAATCTGTGAGAGTGTGGAGGAAATTTACCAGAATAGCTCCAGAGATAATGGATTTTAACTACCAGGTTAGGTTGGAGATTCTGATATGGTTCTACTTGGAGCAAACAAAATGGGGGAAGATTTGATGGAGGTGTACAAGGCTATTGCAGTTTTGTACAAAATAAACAAGGGAAAGCTGTTTCCGTTCTCTGATGCTACGTGGACGAGGAGAGACAGACTAGAAAGTTAGAGCATGAGATTCAGGGAAGTACTTTATGTAGCGAGTAGTAATAATATTGATTCTCACTGTCTGTGAAGCTGGTTGAAATGGAAACAATAAATGATTTCAGAAGGAAGTTGGATGGACATTTGAGTGAGCGAAATTTTCAGGGCTACAGAAACCGTACAGGTATGGACATTGTTTGGATTGCTCTACAGGGAGCTTGTACACAGTAAATGGACTAAATCTGATATTTGAATTTGACCATATCATGAATGTAGTTAGTAAATAACCCCTGATATTTGATTATTAGCTAAGTCTGGCTCAGGACTAAATCTACTATAACCTTCCCTCTTGTTGGTTCTAAAACAGATTGCTCCAGAAAACTACCTGGAAACTCTGTTTAGAAATTCACTGCTACTCTGCTCTTCCTAGTTTATGAAATTTAAAATCTCCCATTAAATAACTCTCTGATTCAAGCCTGTCCAATTTCAGAATGAATACAGTGTAATTTTGACACCAGGTGATATGTTTGGCAGCTTTGTATTACAATTTTTAGTCTTTCATTCTGACTTTGGGGTTTGCACTGCTTATTTTTCCCCTCAGCTATACTTTTTCTTGTTAAAATAATAGTGGTGTTCTTAAACGCACCAGGGTCCTCGCCTCCATTTCCCACTTCTCTATGCTTAGAGTCATAGAGATGTACAGTATGGAAACAGACCCTTCAGTCAAACTTGTCCATGCTGACCAGATATTCCAATCTAATCTAGTCCTACCTGCCTCCAAACTCTTCAAATTCATATACCCATCCAGATATCTTTTAAATGTTGCAATTGTACTAGTCTCCACCGCTTCTTCTGGCAGCCCATTCCATACACGCACCACCCTCTGTGTGAAAAAGTTGCCCCTTATATCTTTTGTCTCTTTTATATCTTTCCCCTCTCACCCTAAACCTATGTCCTCTAGACCTTGTCTATTTACCCTATCCATGCCCCTCATGATTTTATAAACCTCTATAAGGTCACCCCTCAGCCTCCGAATCTCCAGGGAAAACAGCCCTAGCCTGTTCGACCTCTCCCTATAGCTCAAATCCTCCAACCCTGGCAACATCTTTGTAAATTTTTTCTGAACCCTTTCAAGTTTCACAACATCCTTCCGATAGGATTTTATAACAAGGAATATTTCAGTCTTAGTAATGACCAATCAGGGGTCATATCCCTGCAGTAGTCACCATATGATTTTCTCTTAGCTATATTTGGACCCTGAAGTCACTTGATGTGTTTCTTGCCCACCAACTAAATACACAGAACCCTTACATGGGTAACAAAATTCTGAAGCAGTCTCTCTGTTGTGATGTTCTTTCTCATACTGTATTAAAAACAGAATTGTCATTGTCATTTCTGCTGAAATTATTTTAGTTATTTAATATTTCAATCTTTTGGATACATCATCTGACCTGATTACTTATCCAGTTTAATTTCTATTTAAATTATCAATTTTGTTGTTTTTCCTGATTGATCCCATCCCTCACATATCCATTTAAGATCTGCAACCTTGTTTACTCTATTCGTTCAGAGCTTTACTCCTCTGTTGAGGGTCAGTTCCATCTAATCCATCTGCCAAGGTCTCATGAAATTTCTTTTTCACAATATATCTGTCGTCAAGTGCCTACCTTTCTGATCTATTTTCCAAATAGCTAGTTGAGTAATATTTAGAGGGGATCTTAGGATCCACTTTGTTTCACTTGAACTCCTAGCCCCCAGTGTGCTTTTAACACTTCATCTCCTTTCATCGAGTTACTCTCCAAGCTCCACAAACCATCCTAACTTGGAACTATATCAATATTCCTTCACTGTCTCCCTAACATACCCAAGAAGTGCAGCAGTTCAAGAAAGCAGATCATCACCGCTTTATCCGGGGCAGCTGGGGACTGGTGTCCACATCCCAAGAACAAATGGGTGAAAAGTATTTAGAAATACTTTATCATTGTCCAGGATCAATGTGTGTGGGACTCAGTTCATCTCTCCATTGCTGATTGACAGTCATCCTCTTCCCTTGCTGAACTTCCATTTTACAGTCAAGTGCCAGTACTCTTGGCAAAAATTTCTCCAGAAATCCTTCATGCCTTATTACATGTTAGAGTTTCTCAAATTTGCACTCCAGTTCAAGAGTTCTGAGCAGCATCATCTGGAAACACCGACACTTCAAACCTTTAGTTCTCATCTTACACCTTTCCTGCAAGGAGCATAGCTGTGGGTTTGAGCATGATTCATATGAAGTGCCATTTTTTTTTAACAATTGTCTATACAGAATGAATTTAATTATTCCTACTGCCATTCTATTCAATGCTTTTCTGTAATCATGTTATTAGATTCCCCACAAGTCCTTGTATTCTTAAACCTTGCATTGCCATTGGAGCCACGTGCAGACGACTTTATGCCTTAAAGTTATTAGACCCATCTCTGTTCCAGTGAGGAAGAGGGGAGAGGAGGAAGAGGGGAGGGGAGGGAGGAGGAGGAAGAGGAGGAGGGGGGGAGAGATGGGCAGTGTCGCACTGACACAGAAACTGGCATGTAATCCAATCATTGAGTGAGATAACTCACCCACTTTCACTCATGAGCAGATTCACAACCATTGTATTTCTCCCTTTCAGCTTCACTCAATTGCCAAGTTGAAGTCTAGTACTTCACTGGTGTACTTGAATCCTGTATATGCTAATAGTCTCATTGGAACAGGTGACAAAATGCCTCAGAATGGGTTTCGCCTGGTATTGCTTATAGGATAATGCTGAACCGCTGCTGGGTCAGGGATATCTTCTGCTGACAGTCATTTTGGGGAAGAGAAGTGCATCAAAGAGTCTAAGTAGCAAGAATGAAATACAATACGAAGGTACGTGGTTTGTGGTCAGCACAATGTAGCATTTGTATCTCAGACTAGAATGTTGAAGGAGATGGATTTAGAATTAAATCATTGAGGCCATCAATTTGCTCAGAATGTAAACTTTATTAAATTATGGAAATAATGTAGTGCAAACTTCATTTATTACCAGAAAGAATGAATGTCAATAACTGCATGTGAGCTGTGAAAGATGTGTGCAAGTTTTTGGGATACATAACAAAATTGAGCCTTCAGTTAGCATGGTGGAACCAACTGAGATGCCTTCTGCAGATTCCCTGTCCCCAATTCCTCCAACATCAAGTGGGGTAGGATGAAGTCTTTGGCAGAAGCAAGGCTTAATCTTGACAAACAGGATATGTTTATTACATAATACTTAATATCTCATTAGACTGTCATGTGATTCAGAGCTACTGTTAGACAACAAACTCAATTGAAAGTACACATTTCTGTCCGCTGCATTTATCTTTGCACAAGCAACCACTCCTACAAAATAGGTTAGCAACTGGTCCACACTCTGTTAGCTCAACTAGTGATCAGTCCTTTCTATTCAGATGTGTACAGCCTATCTGGCAATGTACAGATTTCAATGTTTCAGGTACGAAGTGCCTTGCATATCAAATTTTGTTTGCAAAAGAAAGGTTTGCACTTCTATACCATTTTATCCATCTCATGATGCATCAAGGCATTTTGCAGCTGAAGAAGCTCTTTTAAAATGTAACTACTGTCGTAAAGTAGGAAACATGCTATGAATTTGCACACTGCAAACTCCCATAAACAGCAATATGATAAATGCCTGGATGAATTGCTTTAATATTGATTATCTGATAGAAATTAGTCAGGTCATGGGGATATGACTCCCTTCTTCCAAATAGTGGAGTGGAATTTTTCATGGCTGCTTGAGGGGCCCTTGGATTAACAGCTCTACTGCACTATTGGATTGACTTTTGTCACAATCTTTTCATTCAACGATCAGTTTGTTGAACCATGGCTAACCCACAACTGTGTTCCCATTTGGATTCATCCTGTTACTGTAAAACATGCCAGTTTTCAGAGTGTTCACAGACAGCAGCCAACTGTACCTCACCATCAGCTCCTCACCTCATATCTCCACTACCTCTAGCTGTTGTCCAGCCTGGATAAGCAACCGTTTCCTGCATCTAAACGTGAGAAAGGTTGAAGACTTGCCTACAGTTCCCTCACTATAAACCATGTTCCCTAGCCATTGATTCCAACCCTCTCCCTGACAACTCTCTGAGTGGGGGCGAAGAACAGGCAGTTCATAATTCAAGGTCCTATTTGACTCCAAGCTGAGCTCCACATGCATGTTCCCTGTGACCAATATCAAATATCTTCATGTCTTTAACACTGCTTTTTCCAGTATTTCTTCAGCTTGCTTGCTGCTGACACATTTGTTAATTGTGCACCTGAATATTCTCATGCAACCTCAAATTGTAAAAGTGAGTTCATTCCAGAGCCTGATTGTCTGTGTGTGAATTCACATGAGTCCTGTTAAGACTGTAAGACCATAAGTAACAAGAACGGAAGTAGGCTGTTTGGGCCCTTGATCCTGCTCCATCATTCAATAGAATTATGACTGATCTGAGGTCCACTGTCCTGTCTTTTCCCTGTGAATTTTGATTCCCATACTGATCAAGAAACCGTGTCAACCTCAAATATACACACAATCTCTTCCCTCACAGCTCTCTTTGGCAAGGAGTTCCAGACCCTTAATGCTCTGAGAGAAGAAATTCCTCCCTATCTGAGTTCAGTCTTAAATTGGCACCTTTTTTTGGAGACAATGCCTATGATCCTAGATTTTCCCATGAGAGGGAACATTTATCCTCTCAACATTTATCCCTTAAGAATCCTACACGTTTTAATTAGATCACCTCTCATTCTTCTAAACTCCAGTGAATGGAGTCTTAACCTGTTTAGCCTTTGCTGAGAAGACATATTCACCATCGGTCTGCTACTGTACTCGGGGTGGTTCTGGAAGAGAAGTTAATAACAATTGCAGGAGTCTGATGTAAGTGAACATTACCCTGTATTTGAACATCGTAAAACAATAGAGAGGACTGTAGGGAAATTGATGGTGACATCATGCAAAATCTCCATATTACAGCGGAGGAAGTGCTAGATGTCTTGAAATGGGTAAAGGTGGATAAATCCCCAGGACCTGATCAAGTGTACCTGAGAACTCTGTGGGAAGCTAGAGAAGTGATTGCTGGGCCTCTTGCTGAGATATTTGTA
>NW_025215041.1:17301-53722 GCF_004010195.1 Chiloscyllium plagiosum
CCGCTTAGAAATAGGACACATTAATTTAAAACAGTGATTGTTAACATTTCGTTCTCACAAATGGTTAGGATTTTTGGGAGTGGCAGAAGCCAAGTTCTTGATTTTAGCAGCGGCAGACAGATTATTGCTAAGCAACGAATTGAGAAAGTATCGGATACGTAGGAAGGCAGGTTTGAGGTTACAGTTATCGCGATCATCGTTCAGTTAAATTGTGGAGGATGTTTTACTATCTGAAATACAAACTTCAGTCCCAATTTATTGGATCATATTTCCGTGATTTAAATTGTGCATATTATGCGTGGTGTTCAGTCAGAATTTGAAAAGCTGCTGCTGAGGAATTGAAGATATAGGATCTAACGTTGCTGGTTTATGGTACAGGCTTGTGTGCTGTGTATCTGAAGTCACTGCTGAACAGAGCAGATTAATTTTTTTGCAATGAGTAAATTAATGAAATATTATTTTGCAGAAGACGCAACTGATATTGATTGAAATATGACAAGAACTTGTCAAATAAAATAAATAGAACTCCTCCGTTTTGGTTGAATAAACAAAAATAATTCAGAGTGACGATGACCTACATCTTATTAGTTTCCAATAAAGTTGAAATGGTCTTTATGTAAAGTTGACATTCGATTTAACTATGTTTGTGTTTTGCTTTTTAAAGCTATGTGTAGGGAACATTTCGCGCATTCTTCTCCAGACAGTTAAAGGTCAAGTTAAAGTTTATTCTGATCAGAACAGAACGTGGTCTCGTCTGCGTTTCGGTCATGTGTAACTAGCCCTTCAAAGCACAAACTTCACGAGTTTATAGAATGATCACAGTGGTAGCTAATTATTCACAAAACGAGAAACCGACAGTAGTGAATAATGGTTGTCTTTATTGTTTTTATTTTGCCGGAGGAATATTTTCAATCGTTCATAGCAATGGTCAAAATGAGAACATCAACTCTTTAAGTGGGAGATTGTATTGCACTGTGATTATGAGATGCAAAGGTCAAAGTTTTCGGATTACACTTAACTGGATGAAATGGTAAGTAGAAAGATAAAAACAGGAGGACACAAATGACTACATAAATATGCAGAAACATATCAAATAAAGGTTAATACTTTGAATGGGTAAAGGTAAGTCATATTGGTCATTCAGCGTTGATGCCATTCGTAACATAATCCAAAGACAAATCACACATCAGAATTATGGGTAGTCATGCTTCCGCCTCCAACAATTTTGAGGGATATGGTATGGTTAGATGAAGAACTGTCTTCCAGGAGGGAAAACCAAATCACCAAGGCTTTGTGCAGACATTACTAAGATGGGCTGTACCATATATTATTGTATTATTGAATTTCTACAGTGTGGAAGCAAGCCAATCGATTGCACCCCACCGAACAGCATCCTGCCAAGTTACAGCAGCTTACCCTATCCCTGTAACTCTGCATTTACAATGTTTGACTCACCGAGCCTGATACATCTTCAGACTGTGGGAGGAAACCAGAGAACAGTTAGGAAATCGATGTGGACACAGGAAACGAGAGACAAGGTTACTCTGTATATTTGAGGTGTGGTAACGCAAGGAATGACATATAGCTACATGACAGTGGACAGATCTTTCATATTATTTGTGGTATAATCAATTCATAACCAACTTTACCCTGCCGAATGACTTGTTGATTTATTTGCAACTAAATCACGAAACTTTTCTTCAAATGTTGAACTTAGACGTATCATACAATCCCTAGAGTGTACAAGCAGTCCATTCGTCCCAGGGCCACACCAAGAATAAACTACCCACTCACATTCCCCTACATGAACACTCGATATTTACCTTTTATTAATGCACCTCACTTACACAGCCTAGAACACTGAAGGGAATTTACATGGCCACCACAGAGCCTGCACACCTTTGGATTGTGGGAGGAAACCGAAGCATCCAGAGAAAACCCACGCAGATTCGAGGAGAATGTGCAAATTCCACGCAGATAGTCGCCCGAGGATGGAATTGACTCTGGGCTCTGGCGTTGTGAGACAGCAGTGCTAACCACTGAGCCACCGTGCCACCAAGCCCAAATAGTTCAGGCGAAATGCAGATACAAATGGCCAGAACTCGAATTTCGTACCAAATTTCATATTTTCAGATTTCCTGCTATTCCACTCATTAAAATTTCTTTTTCCAATATCATCTAAACATTACATTTAGCAATTGAAGAGATATGGTCGCGGGTCTAAATTGTTGAATCATAGTTCAGTTGAAAACTAAAAGACCCGGGGCTGTGATTCCGTTTTGGAATAAAATATATTTGAAGTTGTCCACAGTACCACGGCCATCAAACCAGGAAATTAATTCCCCCATGGATCGTGAAAGTGTATAAAATTGCATTCCAACCGCAAAACCATCAAGCATTAATATAAGGTGAGATCCTGGTGAAGCAACAACACATGCCTATCTGCATTGCTCTCGCATCAGTAAAAGTAATGGTGAAGAAATAATTCCATAAACAGTCGATAAGTTCTACATTGTGCAGTCATGCAAAAATATGTCATGAATGCTTGTGGAAAATCATCAGCTTGAGAAGAAGGCTCCAAAAATACATAAAGAATGTGGGGTGCAGTGGGAGAGTACAACAACAATGTTCAGGCAGAGCTCTTTTTTAGGTGATTCTTCTTGGATTTCTTTGAAGTTTTCCATATTGCAGATACCAATTATAATGCAAATCGATTCAATCCCTTGTAAAGCAAGTGCAACGCTGAATGCATTGGATAATGCATAGTCCATGGATTGACAACAGTCTAACTGAAATGTAGTCCTTCACGGTATACTAACTCGCTTTCTTCCCCCACTCTTCAACCAAAGCTAATTGACTGAAGGGCATATTAATAGTTCGATGTAGAAAATTGCATCATAATTATCACTTCACATTAGCTAATTGGTTAAAAATGAGACCACTGAGTTCGTGAACTCCGTACAACATTGGTTCAAATATGGATAAAAGATCTGAACTCCAAAGGTAAGATTGGTTGCCCTCAGAAACGAAGCTATTCTTAGTTGATGTAGCATACAGGAACCTGTCACTGAAATTCACCTCCACAGATGCAGTTGTGGAAGAGATTTTGTTGAGTCAGAGCAGAACGCTGCCTTTTTTTGTGTTGATGGTTCACTCACGAACTTGTCCCCGCAATTAAGTAGAAGAACTTTGGTTTATATCTCGAACCTTCTATTTATATGTGACACTGGTCAAAGTCTGGAAAATCTTTCCAAGTTGGAAGCATCAGACCATTTACAGTAGAGGAGATCCATTCATCATTGCTTTATATTTAGGAGCAATTCCTGCTTCGGATCCCACGCTACCAACTTTACTAAAAGTTGACCTAGCTAAGAAATGCAAACCAGGTGCCCTCAAAAATGCCCGAAATCGTATAAACGTTGCAAATCATGACACTCTCAATTCTGTAAACCATCTCCATTGCACAGGTTAGGGGTGTGATAACATTATTCCCACTTTGCAGTCTGAGCCCATATTGAACAACATGCAATACTTTTTATCTCACTGAGGACAGCTACTTCCTACATCGAAAACATATCTTCAAGAGGCTGTCACTAACGTTACACTGTAGCACAGGTTGTATGAAATACAGTTCAGAAATTTGACAAAGCTTGATAGACAGCATCTTGAAAACGTACTCCAGCACCATCCAGTAAAATAAAACGGCAGATACTTGGGCGTATTACCACCAAGCTTTCTCCTTCAGTCGTCCTTGGTTTCCAGACTTTGGTGGAAACGTTCGATTTTCCTTCCAACGGCATTGCGTTTTTACCAGTAACACATGAACGGTTGTGAATCAAGACGATACGTTAGGAGGACTATCGTCAAGGATATTAGCAACACCACCAAAAATGTCCAGTTCGTGAAATATCTGTGCCATGAATGAATTAAAACCAATTAAATGACAAAGGAGACATGAACATGCATTTTAAATTTATTGCACTGTTAATAGAACAAAAAACACATTTTTTGATTTGTTTGGAGGTAAGGAGAGCTAAAGTATATTATCTTGTGCAATATTGCAAGCTGGAAACGAGTCTTATCATTATTCAATAACAAAAACTGAAGTAGCACGGTGGCTCAATGATTCATATTGCTGCCTCACATTACCCGGATCTCTCGTTCAATTACAGCCACCGGGGGGCGTCTGTCTGTGTGGAATTTGCATATTCTCCAAGTGTTTACATGGGTTTCCTCCCAAAATCTAAAGATGTTCAATTTACGTGATATGATGATGCTAAATTGCCCACTGTGCCCATGGACGTGTGTGTAAGGTGCATTTGCTGGGGAAATGGTTCTGGCTGGGTTTCTGTTCAGAGGGTCGATGTGGACTTGTTGGGCCAAATGGCTTGTTTCCACACTAGATATTCTCTAAAAATAATTCTCTATGGAAACTCACCGAACACTACTGGCAAAGGGTCATAAGAAGGCATGTAACAGTGAGACTGATCAGGAGTAATATTCAAATTGCAACATTGTAACTACATAAACCTTTACATGAGCCAAATAAAGAAACTCTGGAAACTGAACAAAAGAGCACTTCCTTTGCATTTCTTTGGTTTGATCAAAGGGGAAAATCAATTTGTGAGGGTGACAGTGATGCGGGGATAATAATTGTGTAATCCGATGATATGTCAATAACAAGCAAATTATCAGGTGTTCGGCATCTGGCAGTGTATCCAGAGGTTAAGCTGTGCTTTCCAATGTGGATCTGAAACATGCTTATGCCATGCAATTTCTCCTGAATGCAGACTGGCAAGATGAATATCAAGTTGCCGACCACAATTGAATGAAGAACTGCATTGCAAAAATATAAGCATTTTATGTGAACCTGGGTTTCAGAGCATTTGACCACAGCAGAGACATCATTGTAAAAGTTAAACAAAGGCTTGAAATCTTGCCATTGAAACTCAGGCCCATAAATATTCGAGTAGGATCCTCATTAATAATCATGTTACTGAATTATCAGTAATCATTACGGCAAAGTAAAACTGACTTGAATTATGAAGTCGCAATTCAGGGCAAAGTTGACGTGTACATTACACTTTTCTTTGCACCATTTGAATATAAAATTTTCACAATGTAGCTGGGTATCAGAAGATTTTTGATATCAGTAGTTTAACTGAGAAGTACTATTGATGGAGGAATACAGTTGTCTTCTAGTCTGCAGGAATATGATCTGCACAAAACTGCAACATTTGTTTCATAGAGCATTTAAGGTGTTAGAAATGACTAATGGGCAGAAATTGGGCAACACATGTTCTTGCTTATCTTTTGAAGAAACGCGAGGCTGTTCATACCACGAGTTACTATTGAATATTGTTCTTTAACTTTGCACAATGGTATTCATTTGCTCTGTATACATAACGTAACAATCTAGTCAAAGCTAATTTCATACGCTTGTGATTGAAATAACTGTAATTAATGATTTTGTCGGAGCAACTTAATTAATCGTCTCGGGGATTAATGATTCTAAATAAAAAAGTCACTTTCAGGCGATCTGCCACATTGAAAGTCAGCAGTTTTCAATTACGAGATTATTCTTTCATGCTCAGGAGATGGGGAAAGCAATTGTTCTATTCATCAAAGAGATCTACTATCCGATTCTTGCAATTATTGGTGTACCAGGTGAGCTATTATAACATGTTGAGCGATTTTTTAAATCAATGCCTCTCTTCACTCATAGTCTACTTGATGAAATAATTGTTTTTGCATGTCAATTACACGTTAGAACGCTAATTATTTCATCATTTTTTATTTCAGTGAACTTGATGACAATTTTGGTACTTTTCCGTGCAAACTGTGGCCTTTCCAAATGTATCACTGTGTACATGCTGGGTATGGCAGGAGCCGATCTACTGGTCATGATAATCAATGTAATGCTGTACCATATTTTCACTTATCACTTCCCATTTTCTTTTTTATACCATACCTCTATGTGTAAATTAATTCTATATCTTACTGCTGTAACACTAGATTTGTCAACTTGGTTCACTGCCTTGTTCACATTTGACCGATTTGTTGTTATCTGCAGTCGGAAGTTTAAAGTAAGATATTGCACTGGGCAGACAGCAGCTACGGTTACAACATTTTTCTCTGTATTAACCCTATTCAAAAACATTTATTGTTTCTTTGCTTATGGTCACGAGAAAACAATCAACAAGTTGCACTGGGGGTGCCATCCGAGGGCAGCTTTCCTTTCCTCATCTATTGGAGCAGCGTTAATCTGGTTTCACGCAGTATGGGGCGTTTTGCTTCCTTTCACTTTTATCACCCTGTTTAATTGTTTGACAATCATGCGTATTGCATCGGCAAATAGAGCTCGAAAGAAATTCAGGTCTAACATTACTGAGAAAGTAGATGATGCAGAGATAAAGAAGCGGCGGATATCCATCACTTTACTCTTCACTATATCAGGCAGCTTCTTACTGTTGTGGCTAACATCTGTCATCAGTTTTATAAAGAACAGAATCGTAAATATTAATTCTTACCGAGGAGACCGCACAAACCCAGGATATGTAGCCACTGAAATCGGAACTATGTTGAAGTTCTTGAGTTCCTGTCCAAACACTTTTATTTATGCGGCTACCCAGAAGAATTTCAGAAAAGATTTGAAAAAGGTGCTAAGATCTCTCAGGCTCTGTGCTTAAGGTATGTCAATAATTTCAGCAATATCGAGTTGTGCTCAAATCCAAAGATCAGAGTTTAATCTTACTTTTACTTCAGCTTCAGGTGGACATTTGGTTTATGTAAATTACATGATCTTTCAGGAATCAGAAAACTGAAAAATATTTATCAATTATGATCCCCATATACATACATTAAATGATAGTAGAATGGAATATCTGTTCCATAAAACGTAATTGCTTGCTGAAAATGTGCATGTTGTCATTTGTTCCTTCTCGGCAGGTGCCCCAGTGATCATTCGATCAAACAAAGGCAAGTTACTGTCAAAATTTTGGAAGCATTTTCATTAGACATAAGGCTCCGATCGCAGGACAGCAGAATTAAATACTAGATGCTTGTTCAATGTGCAATGTTCCGTGCAAAAAAAAAAACTACGGATCAGTCGTTTTAACCCCAACAATATGGAAACGTATGGAAGTGATAATTCAAAGAAAATTAATCTGATAAACTGCCAGTTATTGAAGAAAATTCGGCACTTATTTAAATAGAAAATGCTGCTTTTGAGTGACTTCCTAACGGGTTTGATTCATACAATTGTTCTTTGTGGATTTATAGTGTTGAAGTGTTAAGCAAAACGTTCGGAATGATATTTATCAGACTTCTCATGAAAGATTGACCTAATGGAATGACATGCGCAAGAGGAACATGGATACAAATTAATGTGATTGTAGTTATTAAACATCACTTTTAGAAGAGTGCAACGCTTTAATTTTGGCACAATGCATACTGTGAAGATTGCAGATTTTCCCGATAGCACATGAATATTAAAGGCCTTGACGTCCAGGATGCAATTTTGAATGCAGCAGACAATAACAGAATTGGAAACGTTGTAATGAAGAAAACGGAAACCAATCGCAGTTGTGGCGATGTCAGAAGAACAGAGAGATCTGAGGGCATAAGTACATAAATTATTGAACAGACCAGGAAATTAGGGAACAGCTCATGCCTCACTGGGGTTTCTGGATGGATGTCAAGCGGTGACATCATAAAAGTGAAAGTTATCATCCAGTCAGAAAAATTGCCAAGTTTTATTTGGTTGACAGGAAGCCGCGGCGAATTTGATGTCGTTAACAACACTTACAATTTGTTACAATATTTGGACTCTGGCTGCAGAAATACTATTATGACGCCTTGATCCAAAAGGTGAACGAATTGTGTGGCTAGCCCCCTGTGGAAAACAAATTGGCCAGATTTGCCACAACGTGTCTGTGGAAGCCATGTTTGTCACAAAGCAATTTTGCAGTAAAATGTAGACTGCAAACGAAGTGTTAAAGTCGAGTCTGAGGAATTTGTTTTGATAACATGGCCTTGCAGCTGCAAAGTGTCTCAGTCTCTCTGCGCTTTTAGATAAGATTCTACTCCATAGATGATTTTTTTTTCATTATCTTACTTATCTATTTCTGTTTCTGTCTGGTTCAAGTCTTAGTATGAGATAACGTTTAGTTTTGTAGAGATTAAGCAAGGTAGGTCTGTGCAATGTATCTAGCAACTGTACGAACTTGCTGTTCAGATTGAGACTGTCATGAAGTTGCGCATTTAATGGGCCGTGATATACTATATAAATTGTAAAATTCTGAAATTCATTGGAATACATCGGACCTCTTCGAACGAACGCATATGTACTCCCCATGGCCGTGAATCAAGCTAGTTCATTTCACAAGGTCTCTTCTCCTGACTATTCTGTTTTAAACTATCCAGTATTAGATGTATTCCCCAAACATTGGCAGAGCCAACATGACCTGGGACGGATGGGATTTATCCTAGGATCCTCTGGGAAGTCAAGGAGGAGATTGCCAAGCCTTTGGCATTGATTTTTAAATCGTAATTGTCTACAGGAATAGTGCCAGAAGACTGGAGGATAGCAAATGTGTTCAAGAATGGGAGTAGAGACAATCCTGGTAATTATTGATCAGTGAGCCTCACTTCAGTTGTTGGTAAAATGTTAGAAAAGTTGACAAGAGATACGATTTATAATCATCTCGAAAAGAATAATTTGATTAGGGATAGTCGGCACGGTTTTGTGAAGGGTAGGTCGTGCCTAAAAATCCTTATTGAGTTCTTTGAGAAGCTGACCAAAGAGATAGATGAGAGTAAACTGTTTGATGTGGTGTATATGGATTTCAGCAAGATGTTCGATCGGGTTCCCCACAGTAGGCTATTGTACAAAATGCAGAGGAATGGGATTGTGAGAGATATCGCAGTTTGGATCAGTAATTGGCTTTCTGAAAGAAGACAGAGGGTGGTTGTGGATTGGAAATGTTCATCCTGGAGTCCAGTTAACTGTGGTGGACCACAAGGTTCAGTGTTGCATCCACTGCTGTTCGTCATTTTTGCAAATGATCTGGATGAGGGTTTAGAAGGGTGGGTTAGTAAATTTGCAGACGACACAAAGGTCAGTGGAGTTGTAGATAGCGAAGAATGATGCTGTAGGTTACAGAGAGACATATATAAGTTGCAGAGCTGGGCTGAGAGGTGGCAAATGGAGTTTAATGCGGACAAATGTGAGATGATTCACTTGGTCGGAGTAACCAGAATGCAAAGTACTGGGCTAATGATAATATTCTTGGTAGTGTAGATGAGCAGCGACATCTCTCTGTCCAGGTACACAGATCCTTGAAAGTTGCAACCAAGGTTGACAGGGTTGTTAAGAAGGCATACAGTGCTTTAGCTTTTATTAACAGAGGGATCGAGTTCCAGAACCATGAGGTTGTGCTACAGCTGTACAAAACTCCCGTGCTGCCGCACTTGGAGTATTGTGTACAGTTCTGGCCACTGCATTATAAGAAGGATGTGGAAGTTTTGGAAATGGTGCAGAGGAGATTTACTAGGATGTTGC
Organism: Chiloscyllium plagiosum; assembly: GCF_004010195.1. Lineage (NCBI taxonomy): Eukaryota > Metazoa > Chordata > Chondrichthyes > Orectolobiformes > Hemiscylliidae > Chiloscyllium > Chiloscyllium plagiosum. Next base: position 26,864 of record NW_025215041.1, read on the forward strand.
CTGGTATTGAGGGAAGGTCTTATGAGGAAAGGCTGAGGGACTTGAGGCTGTTTTTGTCTGTTTTTGTTAGAGAGAAGAAGTTTGAGAGGTGACTTAATAGAGACATATAAGATAATCAAAGGGTTAGATAGGGTGGACAGAGAGAGCCTTTTTCCATAAACGGTGATGGCGAGCACAAGGGGCATAGCTTTACATTGAGGGGTGATAGATATGATACAGATGTCAGGGGTAGTTTCTTTACTAAGAGAGTAGGAAGGTTATGGATTGCTTTGCCTGCAACGGTAGTAGATTCGCCAACTTTAAGTACATTTAAGTCGTCATTGGACAAGCATGGAGTGGTGTAGTTTAGATGGGCTTCAGATTAGTATGACAGGTCGGCGCAACATCGAGGGCTGTAATGTAATGGTGTAATGTACCATGTTCTATGTTCTATGACCTCAAATTTACGAGGTTTTCTTGAACATATTACCGTTTTATGAGGTCTTCACTGAATCTGCTTGTACCTGCTAACGAGGAATGCCCCTGAACCTTCTGTGGATTTGATTGGCATGAACTTGATTGCCGTTTGCCCGTTTTTGCTTTTTTTAAATGGAATGGCTGTGTGGTATTTAGATTTTGGCCACTCGGTTTAAGCGGCGATGGGTTACAGCCAAGATTTATGTGGCTAAACTCATTAAATTTGACTGTGCTGGAATGTGAATGTCTCATTTCCTTTGCAAGTAAGGAATAAACAAAAACTAAAAACTGAGATAGAAGGGTAGTTGAAAAATGTTCATACGTGTGTGTGTGAGTGAGTGAGAGAGAGAGAGAGACAGAAACAGTCTCAGCGCTGATTCCCAGAAGCTTGCTGAAAAGGTTAACTCCTTGTGATCTGGTTTGAATACACACTTGCTTGTTGGTGATTGAATGTGTGTTTTGTTTCCTGGAGCTCAAGATCCGAGACTGTTTTGTATTTAAATCTCACTTTGCGAATTTAAGATGATTACTTAAGGAGCCATCAGTTATTGTGAAGTGCAAATTCTAAGACAGGTAATATTAATGAAATATTAACCTACCCGTTCTTCCACCACAACTTGACTGCCTGCTGTCAATTTTCAATTATTCACATTTTGTGCTTACAGGAAAGTGAATCAAATTTAAATTTAAATTGAATCAGTTTGATGTGAAAGTAGGCAGCATTAAGATTTTGATTTAAAAATGTCTTGGCCTTAGATTTTGCACCATTTGACATCAATGTAAACCTGCTCTCAAATTTCATCCAATAACAATTTCATGCTACGTCCAACGTCAATTTCATCACTTTCGCCCCCTAGCTGTTAGACAATGAAAAGAATTGACGAAAGGAAGTAAAATCAGTCGCACTATCAATCCTGGCCTCAAGTGCAGAATTATTCTGTTCCAGGATAAGAGCCGGTTTCTTCCTCATATTAACACCGAGTGCAGGAATCAAATGAACTTTATACAATTTAGTTTAAAAACACTGTAACACTGAAAGTATAAAGATAAATTAAAAAACAGGCTTAACCAGCAATATTTCTTCCAGAAAATTACACAAGCAAAATTAAATTTAGTTTAGTTTTGGACTCCTTTGTTTCCACTAAGTGTCGAGACTGCTGCATCTCATTAGTGATTATGGAGTGCAAGTCGTAGATTTTTTTTTTCATCAGTTTCCCTTCCACACAGATAATTGAAGTTTCAGTTCAACATTATGTTGTGAACAATCACGTTGCAAAAATTAATATATTATTGTTAATATCTGTGTCTTCGGTTTAGGCCATTATTTGTGCTTTAATAAGCAAGAACTTTTAATGCAGCTGCAGTCATTTCACGGCATATAACGTTGTAAATGAGCAATGACTGATCAGAACCCCTTCAAGAAGCAAATCTGACATTTAAACTAGGACTACAATCAAGCAATTGTAGGATTTCAGAGTTGAAAACTGTGTACATTTTGAATTATAAAATTAGATTTGAGTAGAGGACTGTCAAGTCTATATTGATGCTTCTTAAATGTCTTAGTCTTTTCTTCAGCTTCGTTTCCATCTCTCAATTAGAGACAATGATTATATTAGTTATTTTCTTTAATTTAAGAAATGAATTGTATCAGTCCGGAACTACAAAAATAGAAACAATTGGCAAGATCGATTGGTTTTATTCGATTATACATTGGCAGAATTCTGTGTCATTGCCTCGTGCTTAATTTGAAGCATGACAGCATTGATTAATTATTAATTAATTAATGGAAGGATAAAGTCGATATCAAGTGGAAGGACAGTTGAAGGAAACATGCATGTGATAAGAAGATAGAGGTGTGTAGAGCGACTCCCAAAGGATGGGAAAAGTTAAAAGCTGAGTGTGAGTGGGTAAATGGAAAAGAAACGGAACACAAGAAATAGTGCAAACATGAAGGCCACGGAATTTAAAAAAAATAAATGAACAATGCTGCAAAATAAAATTTTAAAAATTGCATTCAATGTCGCATCGCGAGCACATGTCTGGCATACCGAACGTGTTTGAGGGATGCAAACTTTCCCATAAAATTTCCTGTTCGTCCCCAGCACACCCACTGGTTTTAAAACTTCATTTACCGTGAAGATGAAGGGTCCAGTGTCGATAAACAGCTTCATCGCCTATATCATAGAGTTGAGAGGGCTGAGCTATCCCGGGAATCAGATTAATGTTAATGAACCAAGCCCCGGACGACAAGGAAAAACACAGTCCAATTTGCTCAATATGCCCAAAGAACGAGACAGATGTAAAGACAGCAAAACTCTGGGAGTGACCTGAATAAGAGTGGCTTGTGTGAGAAGACCGAAATATGTCGTCAGCTATCTGATGAAAATGGTTGACAGCACACAAATGAATAATAAAAGAGAAGCTGACTCACCTTTGTTTAATCCTTTGCTTTTGCCCTGTATTCGTTCTGGTGTCGCTGACATGATCCTGACAAACACTATGAACTGGTCCAAGAATTCAAGGTCGCAAGTGAAGTGAGCGTTAGTCTTCTACTTCGATGGCTCGTACGAGAGCAAACTACGATCCAAGTTGCAGTCAAAAGCCGATACCCCGTGGGCCAGCTCCGACACGGTTGATTGAGACCAGCATAACTGAGTGCAGAACCTCCCTCAGAAGTCCGCGCATCAACCACTGCTGAGCAACCATATCCAGAGTAGATTCTGGAATGGAGGACAGACAGGCACCATGGTTACACCTTTCAGACTGTGAACAAGACAGTGAAATTACAGGGGCAAATGGCCCTTGATTTATGCGTTAAACAATGGCCACTGGCGAGTGATGTGTTCTTATTGTTACCTTTGAACTCACGCAGGGATGTACATGCTTGCATCCGAGGAAAAGGCAAATCTCTAAATATATGCATTGTCTGCCATTGCGCTTTTGACATGGCCCACGATAAAAAAGCCTTGTGGAAACATAAATGTTTTTCACCTGCACGAGACTATTATCAGAAATGCTGTTTTGTCCATCCAGTCTGACAGTCAACAAGATATTCAGCTCACGCTGAGGCAACTGAAACAGTCTCCGAAGGAAATTATCGAGTAGATCGGTGATTTTGATGGAAAATATTAAGTCTGGAGTCTGGTTACTCGTGCTGTGCCACAAGGATCTGTTTTGGGTCTATCACTGTTTGTCATTTTGATAAATGACTTAGTCACAGGCATAGCTGGATGGGTTAGTAAGTTTGCAGATGACACTAAAATCGGTGGAGCAGTGGACAGTGTGGAAGAATGTTGCAGGTTGCAGGGGGACTTGGATAAACTGTAGAATTGTGCTACGTGTTGGCAAATGGAGTTCAATGTTGATAAATGTGAGGTGATTCTTTTTAGGAAGAATAAAAGATGGTCACTGAAAAGATGCTTGGTAGTGTGGATACGCAGAGGGATCTTTGAGACAATGTAAATAGAGCCCTAAAAAATTACACCCAGGTTGATAGTGCTGTTAAGAAGGTATGCGGTGTGTAAGGTTTCATTGGTAGAAGGATTGTGTACTGAGCCATAATGTCATGCTGCAATTACATAAACGCTAGTGTGCCCGCACTTGGAATATTATGTACATCTCTTAGCCCCATTACAGGAACCAGGTGGAAATATTGGAAAATGTGCAGAGGACATTTAACAGCATGTTGTCTGGTCTGGAGGGAAGGTCTTATCAGAAACTTGCGTCCATCTGATTGGAAAGAAGAATGCTAAGAGGAGTTTGATAGAGACATAGGAAATGATCCGAGGATTAGATATGGTAGACAGTGGAAGTCTTTTTTCCTAGGATGACGATGTCAGCTTGTACGAGGGGACATTGATACAAATTGAGGGGTGATAAATGTAAGACAGATGTCAGAGGCAGATTGTTTACTCAGAGAGTGGTAAGAGCGTAGAATGCCCTGCCTACCAATGTAGTTAACTCAACCACATTAGGCAGATTTAAACAATCTTTGGACAAGCACATGGATGATGATGGGATATTGGAGCGGATGAGGTTAGATGAGTTCATAGGTCGGCGCAACATCGATGGTTGAAAGGCCTGTTAGGCGCTGTATTGTTCTATGTTTTCTGGTCCCATTGGTTTCTGAACATAACCTGCTTAGAGGCAATATAGCGACAGGTATACCAGACGTGGGTAATGTACAGAAATCACTGGGGAAGTCCCTGCTGAAGAGGACAAAATATGGCTTTAAATGGGGTGCTTCTTCAAGTATCAAACAAAAGTGTGGGCAATCACTGATGGACAAGTTTGGGCTTATTCCATGCTGCTGCTCATTTCAATTGATTATGTGCATTATTCTACGCACTTCGGCAAAGAGGGAATAGCTAATACACCATTTCAAACTTGGTGGCACCCAGGTTTTCAGAATGCAGGCTGCGAACAATGCTATAATATGGATGTCCTGCGTTTGTTGAACCATCTATTTTGCTGGTGGGCCTTTTAATTTGTCGAACCACTTTTTTGGCCGGTGGGCCTTTTAGTTAATTAATAGAACTCATTGCCTCTTGGGACTTTTATTTGTCCACCACTTGCTTGTATTGAATTTCTTTGAACACATTGTTATGAATATTGTTGAATACAAGGGAATATTTTTAATAGATGAATCAAGATCATCCCAACGACTGATACTGCTGCAACAATATTGGTGGACAAGTGGAAATATTTGCATCATTTAAACAAAACTCTTCAAAGTTTACACTCACAACCCAACCAAGCTTCAGAACAAGGAACTGAGCAAATTGAAGCTTAGGTGGAAAGGCCCGTTCCTAGTCCTGCTGGTCACCCGCAGCAGTCAAGGTCAAGCAGAATCTCGAGTGGATGCATACAACCAAATGAAAAAGAGCGCACCCTCCAGATGAAAATCAGATGACCCTATCATTAACACCTTTTCTCCCTCTGTCCACGAATGGCTCAGACTTGTAACTCGGCGGTTTCCTCCACTCTTCTGTACCTTTCTTTCTCGAACTACTTTTGAGTGCTGCACAATGAACAGCCTAATAACCTCTAGCAAATGGCAATTACAGTTTAATACTTTTTCTTTTACGCAGAGAGGGTAAACCACTCCAAGTGCTGGGAATATACCCATATCCCCATCCTACCCAAATTCGCACCACTTGAGCCCTTATGGAATTTCAGTGGCTGAGAACATTCTGTTCCTCTGCATTTGGATCGGCTCAACTGGGCATCCAAGCAAATTTGCAGACAATCTTGTGTTCGGTTCATTCACTGTTGTGGCCCTGCACTCCAGCAATCTTGCAGTTGCCTCAATATCCCCGTCCAAATGATGATTCCAAATTGCTCGAAAGCTCTTCGGTTTTTCTTACTGGAACTGTGAACTATCTGTCCGATATCCAACCCCCATCGTCTGATCATCCCGTTGGCTCTTGGTATATTTTCCCTTTTGCTGACAACCCTAATCTGTTCTATGAAAGAAAAGAGGATTGATTGTGGGAGAACTTGACCAAAATTGACAGAAAAATGTGTGGAAGCAATGTTTGCACAAAGCAATTTGTGTAGTAAAATATAGCCTGCGAGAATAGTGCTTTTTGGGACCTGGCTGAGGAAATCTGGTTTGATAGCAACCTTACAGCTGCAAACTGTCTCTGCTCCTCAGGCCCCTTAGAGAGTTCTGTTTCATCGAATGATGTATTTTTTTCACTAAGTCCCTTATTGGTTGTTTTTGCCGACGTGAACCTGCAAATAAGATAACATTTAATTTTGTCAACATTAACAAATGTAAGTCTGGACAATGTTTATGTACCTTGCGAATGCCAATTGTTGCGTAATTAATGAGCAGTGGTCTTGTGTTGTACTGTACAGCTTGTAACATTGTGTATTTCATTGTAATACATCGGAAATCTTCGAACAAAGAGATATTCCCCATGGCCGTAAATAAAAGCCAGTTAATTCTCAAGGTCTCATCTCCTGACTATTTTATTTAGAAGATTCGATGTAAGATTTACTTTTCCCAAACACACAGATAGGATGAATGAAGAGAGTTGTACTCTCAGGGACGGGGAACTGAAACCTAGAGGGCATCGGCTTAAGGGGAGAGAGTAAATATTTAAAAGGATCTGAGGGCTAACCTCGTCACACAGAGAGTGGTACGTATATGGAATGAGCTGCCAGAGGTTGAAGAGTGTGGAACAACAATATTTAAGACACCAAAGACATTTTTCTTGGTACATGCATGGGAATGGTTTAGAGGTATATGAGCCAAACATGGACATTTCGAATAAGCTTTGCAAACGCCACAGTCAGCGTTGACCGGTTTGGACTGAAGGGCCTATTTCCATGCTGTATTGGTCTATGTCTCTATGTGAATGCAGAAAGTGGAATTTGCAATTTTGCAGATAACACGAAAACTGCTGGTGCCACTGATAGTGAGGAGGACGTCCCCAGTCTGATTCTGATCAGCTGCAAAATTGAGCAGGCAATGGTAGATGGAAATTAAGGGCATACACTATAAATGCTCAATTCCTGAGGACTACTAAGGGGTACTGGCATACAATTCTTTAGATCTCTGAAGAAGTCAGTGCAGGGAGACACCTTGACAAAGGTGGCCTTCATTACCAAGTGTGTCAAACATTTGAATAACGAAGTAGAAAAGTGTAGAGCTGGAAAGGCACAGCCGGTCAGGCATCATTCAAAGAGAATTAGAGTCGATGTTTCAACTATGAGCTCTTCATCAAGAATGAATGCATTAGGAAGCTTTCTTTCAAATATTGGTGAACCAACATCTGGAAAAGTGTGTGCAGTTCTGTTTCCCACACTGTCAGAAAAGCATGATTGCATTCAAGTGAAAAACAAATTCACCACAATGTTAAGAACATAGAACAGTACAGCACAGAACAGGCCCATCAGCCCACGATGTTTTGCCGACCATTGACCCTCATATAAGGTAAACCTAATGTACGAACCCTCAAATTTCTATGACCATACGCATGTCTAGCAATCTCTTAAATATCCCAAATGATCTCGCTTCCACAATTGCTGCTGGAAACGCATTCCATGCTCTCACAATTCTCTGCGTTAAGAATCTCCTTCTGACATCCCCTCTATACTTTCCGCCAAATCGTGTTAACAATTTCTGCCCTGGGAAAAAGTCTCTGGCTATCGGCTCTATCTATGCCTCTCATTATCTTGTACACCTTAATTAGCTCCCCTCTCTTCCTTCTTTTTTCCAATGAAAAATGTCCGAGCTCAGTCAACCTCTCTTCGTAAGATAAGCCCACAATTCCAGGCAAAATCCTGGTAAATCTCCTCTGAACCCTTTCCAAAGCATCCGCATCTTTCCGATGATAGGGTGACCAGAACTGGACACAGTATTCCAAGTGCGGTCTAACCAGAGCTGCAACAAGATCTCACGGCTCTTAAACTCAGTCCCCCTGTTAATGAAAGTCAAAATACCATATGCTTTCTTAACAACCCCGTCCACTTGGGTGGCAATTTTAAAGGATCTATGTACCTGCACACCAAGATCCCGCTGTTCCTCCACACTGTCAAGAATCCTGTCTTTAATCCTGTACTCAACTTTTAAGTTCGACCTTCCAAAATGCATCCCCTCGCATTTATCCAGGTTGAATTCCATCTGCCACCTCTCAGCCCATCTCTGCATCCTGTCAATGTCACGCTGCAGCCTACAACAGTACTCTATGCTATCAACGACACCTCGAACCTTTGTGTCGTCTGCAAGCTTGCTAAACCATCCTTCAATCTCCTCATCCAAGTCATTAATAAAAAATACAAAGAGTAGATGCCAAAGAACAGAGCCATGTGGATAACCGCTCACCACTGACTTCCAAGCAGAATACTTTCCTTCCACTACCACTCGCGGTTTTCTGTAGACCAGTCAGTTCCGTATCCAGACAGCTACACTTCCTTGTGTCCCATTCTTCCTGACCTTCTGAACGAGCCCTCGATGTGGAACCTCATCAAATGCTTGCTGAAGTCCTTATACACCACATCCACCGCTCGACCCTCATCAACTTGTCTAGTAACTTCCTCAAAGAACTCAATAAGATTTGTGAGGTATGACCTGCCCCACAAAAGCCGTGCTGACAACATTTAATCAAGTCAGGCTCTTCCAGTTGGTCATAAATCCTATCCCTCAGAACCCTTTCTAAAACATTGAAGAAGGCAGACGTGAGGACTGATTGGTCTGTAATTGCCGGGGATTTCCCGATCATCTTTCTTGAAGAGAGGAAATACATTTGCCTCCCTCCAGTCCTCAGGTACGACTCCGGTGGAGAGCGAACATGCAAAGATCTTCGCAAGGGGCGAAGCAATCACAGTTCTCCCTTCCCAAAGCAGCCGAGGATAAATCTGGTCTAGCCCTGGCGACTTGTCAATGTTGATGTTTGTCAAAAGTTTCAGTACCCCAGCTTGGTCAATCTCTATCTGTTCCAGCATGCTTACCTGCTCCTCAATGGTTTCATTCACTACAATGTCCTTTTCTTTAGTAAGAACAGAAGCAAAAAACTCATTTAGGGCTTCCCCTACCTCCTCAGACTCTAGACACAAGTTCCCTGATCGACTCTACACTTTCTTTGATCATTCTCTTATTTCTCACATACGTCAAAAATGCCTTTGGTTTCTCACTAATCCTTCATGCCAAGCCTTTTTCCTGCCCCCTGCTGGCTCTTCTCAGACCATTTTTGAGCTCCATCCTCGCCTGCCTGTAATCCGCTAGAGCTGAGCAAGACCCTTGCTTCCTCCACCTTACGTAAGCTGCCTTTTTTCTTTTGACGAGAAGCTTCTCCGTTCTCGTCATCCAAGGTTCCTTTATCTTACCCCTTGTTGCCTGTCTCAGTGGAACACATTTATGCATCACTTGCAACAACTGTTCCTTAAACAGTCTCCCCATGTCTGTAGTGCCCTTTGCATGGAACAATTGCTCGCAGTCCATGCTTCCCAACTCACGTCTGATAGCATCATAGTTTCTTTTTCCCCAATTAAATATACTCTCATTGTGTCTGCTTTTCTCCTTCTCTATAGCTATGTAGAATGTGACCCAGTTGTTGTCACTATCACCAAAATGGTCTCCCACTCACATGCCCGGACTCATTGCCGAGCACTAAATCCAAAATGGCCTCTCTCTTCGTCGGCCTGTCACGTACTGAGTTAGGAAACCCTCCTGAACACACCTTACCAAAACAGCTCCTTCCAAACCATCTGCTCGAAGGAGGTTCCAATCAATATTGGGAAAGTTAAAGTCACCCATTACAACAACCCGACTAAATTCACACTTTTCCAAATTCTGCCGACCCATGCTTTCTTCAATCTCCCTATAGATTGGGGGGCCTATAGTAAACACCTAATGAGGTGACTGCTCCGTTACTGTTCTTAATTCCCACCCAAAATGACTCAGTAGGCAGTAAGCTCCCTTACCTCGACAATGGCAGCTTCTGTAGCTGTGATGCCTTCGCTGATTAGGAGTGCTATACCCCTTCCTCTTTTTCCCCCTCCCTATTATTTTTAAATGTTCTAAACCCTGGAACGTCCAGCAACCATTCCTGCCTCTGAGAAACCCACGTCTCTGTTATGGCCACACCATCATAGCACCAGGTTCTGATCCATGCTCAAAGGTCATCACTTTTATTCCTGACACTCCTTGCATTAAAGCAAGGCACAGTTTAACCGATGCCTTGGTTCTTTCCCAGGAAATTCATTCCCACTGGCTGCGCTACCTATTGCTATTGCCTCATCTCCATCAACTCTCACCACGGATATGTAGCTCAGGTTCCCACCGCACTGTCATACTCGTTTAAACCTTCCTGAACCACTCGACCAAACCTTCCATCCAAGATATTGGTCCCCTTCCAGTTCAGGTGCAACCCGTCCTTCATGTACAGATCTCACTTTCTCCAGAAGGCATCCCAATTATCTAAATATCTGAAGCCCTCCCTCCTACACCAGCTGCACAGTCACATGATAAGTTGCGCCGCTCCCTGTTCCTCGCCTCGCTATCTCGTGGCACCAGTAGTAAACCCGAGAACACTACTCTGTTCGTCCTGCTCTGCAGTGTCCACCCTAACTCCCTGAAATCGCTTTTTGCATCCTAATCCTTTTCCTAGCTATATCGTTGGTGCCAATATGTAACATGATTTCTGGCTGTTCGCCCTCGCCTTTCAGAATCTTATCCACCCGATCAGAGACGTCCCGGATCCTGGCACCAAGGAGGCAACATATCTTCCTGGAATCTCGATCCTGACCACAAAATCTCCTGTCAATTCTCTTAACAATCGAGTCTCCTACCACTAGCGATTTTCTATTCTGCCCCCTTCCCTTCTGGGCCACAGTGTCAGGCTCCGTGTCAGAGAACTGACCACTATGGCTTTCCTCTTGTAGGTCACTCAATCCATGAGGGATAGAAATTGAGGACAAGAAAAATCCTCACATGGAAAGGAATTGATCTCGATGAAGATCATAAGGATGACTTACCACAGGGTGAAAAGGAAACTCTTGAAGGGGAAAGAGAAGTTAAAAAGCTCTGGCGTTTTTGCTGCAATACAGTAGGCTACATAAATCAGTGTTGGTGGTTAGGAAAAACACTGGGAAGCCAGATGTAGGAAACAGGATAAGCCAGTGAATTTTATTGGAGAGGTAACAGAAAGCACAATGGAGGTTTGAAATCTGCACCAGAATGTACAAGCTGGTTGGAGGTACCAGATCTTCTTAAACCATCCACCTCTGAAGGTAAAGTTTACTCGCATAGGCCAGGAGGAGCAGGTAAAGTGGTTACAACATTAAGAGATACAAAGATCCTCTAAATCTGTGATGCCAGAAGATGAGGAGATATGCACCTCTGAAGGACTATTGCCAGAAAAAGGTTCCAGTAACGGGAATTCATGTTGAGACAAGAAACGCTGAATTGTGAGAAGTGAAGTTAGAGTGTCCAGTGAAGAGTGGAGAAGTTGTGGTCGGAGTAATCGACAAACTCTCAGCTCCGGGAATACAATTTATTCTTGATAATGATATTGCTGATTCACCGGTAGGAGTGCTGGCGACTGTTGTTGAACAGCCAATGGAAACTCAGGCAACTGAATTATTGCTGGACATATATCCTGGGATTATTCCTGACTGTGCAGTGACAAAGTCACAGTCAGCAGTTGAAACAGAAGAGATCAAAGAGTACAGATAAGAAAGTTGAAGTGAAATTAGCAAAGACCCTCTTGGATCAGATGGTTGAGACAAACCGGGAACACACAGATGATAAAGCAGACATGTTTAGCTTAAATCTTAAGCAAATGTAAAGCAATTGTATCAAAAGGCATACACAGAAGAATGTGAATCTATCCCTGCATCTACAAAAATAATATCTTAATGAGGAAATGGAGACCATCACATGTTCAGGCTGATGAGAAATATGCAGAAGTTTATCGAGTTGTACTGCCAGTGGTTTATAGAGGGAGGTGTCGAATAGCGCATGAGCTACCACGAGGAGGTCATTTAGGAGTGAGAAAAACTCAGACTTTTGCAGAGATTGTTTGGAATTCACATTTAATTGTCATCTCTGTATCTGAGAACTATTCAGTAAAGGATTAATTCTGTCCTTCTCAGTCACAGATAAACTCCATGTAAATGTGCTTCATCCAGGTTGGAGGATTTGAGCTATAGGGAGAGGCGGAATAGGTTTGAACTGTTTTACAGAGGTTCATAAAATCACAAGGGGCATGGAGAAGTGGTGGAGGCTGGTACAATTACAACATTTAAAAGGCATTTGGATATGTATATGAATAGGAAGGGTTTAGATGGACATGGGCCAAGTGCTGACAAATGGGACTAGATTTGGTTAGGATACCTGATCAGCATGGACGAGTTGGACCGCAAGGTCTGTTTCCATGCTGTACATCTCTATGACTCAATGATTCCTTGTTCTCACCAGCAGGACATGAGTTGTGCCGCGCTGCACCTTGTCGTTAGATTGTGTTTGCTTTTCATATGATTCGATACCAATTGAGTGAGACCTAGAAACTGAGCAACAACTGCACAGCTCCATGAATGGGACTACTCACCACCGGGATGCTAATACAGTTCAATATCCAACTCCCAATATACTACCTGTTGGAGAGAGGAAAAACGGCGCGATATCTAATGTTTTACCAAGACCCATATGTTTGTCCTTTTAGAGGGGTATCCCATTCCTTCAGTCGGTCTGCGATTCCACTATTGATTGCACATTTTCAACAAACAATGGGAAACAGAATGAAATTTCAACAGGGTTCAGAGGATTAAAAACCACAAGAATGTCCCACAGCTCCTTCCCGCTCTGTCTCCCTCAGCAGGCCCACACACAGCCCGAGAAAGGCCTCTCTCTTCCCCCCAGCCCGCTCACTCCAAGTTCCGGGCCCAGTTCCTGCTCCGCTCGGCCTCTTACAAACAGCCCCCGGTTCTCCCTGAACTCACCCCGAATCAATCCCGGTCTCGGAGCCCCCTCTGTGTCCCAGGCTCCCATCCCGATGTGCTGCTGGAAGGAGCCTGCTGTTCCCTCGCTTCCCTGGGCGCTGATCTCTCCATTGCGGTCTGTTTCAAACAAACCTCTTGCACTCACTGAGTAAATGCTCCTCAATGGCAGCGCTGGGGGAGGGCCTCACGCATGCGCTCCTCTGGTCAGGAACTGTCAGCTTTGGGGAGAAAAGGTTCAGTCCCAGATACAGTTGGGGCGGGAGTGAGCTGGAGGCGGAGCTGGATGATCAAAGCCATTTCCCTGCTCTGTCTGTCACTCAGTTTCCTCTCCGGACCCGCCTCTCTCTCTCTCAGCACTTTCTCAGTCAGGTCGGGCCTGGCTGTATAAAAAAGGAAGGGGAGGCAGCTCGGCTCTCATTCGGCAGCGATTGGAGTGAAGAAGCGTAATGTCTGGAAGAGGCAAAGGAGGCAAGGGCCTCGGCAAAGGCGGAGCGAAACGGCACCGCAAAGTGCTCCGTGATAACATCCAGGGCATCACCAAACCAGCCATCCGGCGCCTGGCTCGCCGTGGCGGGGTCAAGCGCATCTCGGGCTTGATCTACGAGGAGACCCGCGGGGTGCTGAAGGTTTTCCTGGAGAATGTGATCAGGGATGCGGTCACCTACACTGAGCACGCCAAGCGCAAGACGGTCACCGCCATGGATGTGGTGTACGCTCTGAAACGCCAGGGCCGTACTCTATATGGTTTTGGCGGCTGAGCATAAAGCGACCCTTTTCCAATGAACCCAAAGGCTCTTTTCAGAGCCACCCAAACCCTCCGATAGAGAGCGGAGACCTGAGGACGGGGAAGGCAGCAAATTGGGAGGGGATAGTGTAACGGTTCTATAACGTGTCATTTGTCATTTTGCCCAGACATGACCCTTTCAGAAACGATACTTTCATGAATTTTGATGCTGGGACACAGTGGATTTTTTCATAGCCTACTCTTTCCATGTGCCTGTTACAGACCGCTCAGGCAGCCATTAAGTTGTATTTCGGCTGAAATAATTTTATCGTGGTACAAGAGGTTTAAATCGGCGGGGTTATTTAGATTGATTCGCGGCGGGTAGACGTTCGGCTGTTCAGTTTGTCTGGGCTGTTTTAAACTCAGCCTTTCCTCCTGCCTGTTACAGACAGATAAGGCAATCATCCCGCTAACAGCTAACTCGGCTTTAGTCGATTATTATAAAGTATCTGAGTTGCGGACGAGTGGCGTAATATATCTTAATATGTTATTTTATTTCAGGGTTTGAGACGGTTAATTCGGCGGGCATTTTGAAATCGGCCAACTGTCATTACACGTTACCCAATCAGATTCCAACAATTCTTTTCCTGCCTTTTCTGTCCCTTCCGGAGCTGTTTCCCTGTGGGCTGAGGGACAGGGCTGTATCCAATCCCAGCTCTAGGGCGGGCTCTCCGTTCCCTTAAATAGGCAGCACCGCAGCAGCCTCAGCATTGACAGCAGCAGCCTGTGTGTGTGTTACAGACAGGACTTCAAGACCGACCTGCGCTTCCAGAGCTCGGCGGTGATGGCCCTGCAGGAGGCCAGCGAGGCTTACCTGGTGGGACTGTTTGAGGACACCAACCTGTGCGCCATCCACGCCAAGCGGGTCACCATCATGCCCAAAGACATCCAGCTGGCCCGCCGGATCCGAGGGGAGCGCGCCTAAACGGAGCCTGCCCGGCCCTGCACATTCACCCCGAGAGAGAGAGAGAAACACAACGGCTCTTTTCAGAGCCACTAAACTATCCAGAGAGAGCGGGAAACGATGCGTTGCATTACTATTGTAATTGTAAAACAAGGAAGTAAATAGGCAATGAGTTATAAGCGATATTGACATGGGCAGTGAAGTCATAACTAATGAGATCTCAACTTTAACACGATATTGTGGATTATAAGTTTCCGCGAATCTCCCTCTCCGTCTTGGTAGTCATATGGCTTGTCGTTGGCGGAAGGGAAAGATTTGTCGCCAAGAGATCGACTTGCAGACATTGGTATCGTATTTTAGGAAGTTCATAGGAGCTGAGTATAGCATTAATGGGGAGTCAATTAATCAAGAAAGTCACAGATAGTGGCAGCCAAGTTCCAAATACTGAGATCTCTGGTGATCGCAGATTTTGTTATAATAGATTCTAGGATTTAACTAATGGGGGATGAGATAGAATTGGCGCCAAAAGATCAACGGCTCATTTTCAAATTTGAAAATCGCACTGACGTGTAGAAAAGAGCGCGAAGTTTTACAGATGAGAATGCGTTGATTTTGTCTATCGATGACAGAAGTGTAGTTCATACTATCTCACTTTTCCCCCTTCCCTCCTTTTACAGCTGAAAAAAAAAAACACGGGTATTTAATATTTCCTCTGTCTCTCTCTGGAGACAGAGAAGAAACGAGGTAAAAACAATGACTGCAGATGCTGGAAACCAGATTCTGGATCAGTGGTGCTGGAAGAGCACAGCAATTCAGGCAGCATCCGAGGACAGGCAAAATCGACGTTTCGGGCAAAAGCCCTTCATCAGGAAAGGCTTTTGCCCGAAACGTTGATTTTGCCTGTCCTCGGATGCTGCCTGAATTGCTGTGCTCTTCCAGCACCACTGATCCAGACAGAGAAGAAAGCCTGCCTATGAACACACTAGTTAACAAAGCGCAGAGGGAAATGGGCCGCTCAGTAGTATTTGCTATATCGACTGTATACTTACTGCACTGGGTCAATTCAGCTCTTCCTGATGCAATTAAAGGGAATGTGAAACCAAAGTCAAACCCGATCGGGGTCATTTGTCATTCTGCAAGTACAAAATCACCATGTGGGTGGGTGGGTGCTTTGCCCAGGCGGGGCGCGGTATGAGTGTATGCGCGCGAGTGTAAAGGGATATACGCGTACGTCTGTGAGAAGGTGCATGCATGAGTGAGGGACAGTATGTGTGAGCGGATGAGAGAGGGTCTCCGTGAGTGCCTGTGTGTGTAGGAGTGTCTGTGTGTACTGCACTCAAAAGCTGTATGAATCCACGTAAGAATCTGTAAATCAATTTTCTTTAGATTATAATCAGTCTGACCATTGTAGCACAGATAGTCTCACACAGGGCGGCTTACACCTTAAAGGCATTATCAGTTGTGCAATTTCACTTGAGAATGTAACATCTAGATGTTCTGCGATTTACATTTTGCAAAAACTGAAATCAACATGGTCAATCTAAAAGATTAGAGATTAAGAAACAATGGAGGTTTTTTTTGAATATATGGTTTCAGATAAATCACACTGTAAACTTTTGCGAAAACTTCTGTCTTACAATCTTTTGTTCTACGTGATGAAAGCTCCCAAAGCTAGTGTATACAAATAAATCTGTTGGGCTGTCAGTTGGTGTTGCGTGATTTTTAACTTTGTACACCCCTATCCAACATCAGCATGTCCAAACCACAAGGCGATAGTGATTGACTGATCTAAGGTACAAAGTTCAAGCTTCTCCACATTAAAAGTAAAACAAATCCGACAGAGATGACGCTGTAGTTCCTTTCACGGATGCTGTGAGCGGGTCTGAAAAGAGCCTTTGGGTTGTCAAATTCAAGAACACTATCTTCACTTTTTAGTAGATCCAGCAGCAGCGGATTTCTTGGGCAGCAGTACGGCCTGGATATTAGGCAGCACCCCGCCCTGAGCGATGGTCACCCCTCCCAGCAGCTTGTTGAGCTCCTCGTCGTTGCGCACGGCCAGTTGCAGGTTTTCAGCCGTCAGATGCTCCAGCACCGCAGCCAGATAGACCGGCGTTCTGGCACCCACACGCTCAGCATAGTTACCCTTTCTCAGGAGCCTGTGAACACGGCCCACCGGGAACTGCAGGCCAGCCCGGGACGACCGAGACTTCGCCTTAGTTTACAAATGTGTACTTCATACGGTCTTACTCTCCCCTCATTTGGCGATCTGTATCTGACCATTTCTGATCTTGAGAGTGGGTTATTTTCTAAACCTTGAGGAAGAAGCTGAAGCAAAACAGGCCAAACACTGCAGTCTGCAACCTGTCTTTTCAGATTTCAATACCAATATGGTGGGCGGCACGGTGTCACAGCAGTTAGCACTGCTGCCTCACAGCGCCAGAGGCCCAGGTTCAATTCCCGCCTCAGGCGACTGTGTGGAGTTTGCACGTTCTCTCCGTGTCTGCGTGGGTTTCCTCCGGGTGCTCCGGTTTCCTCCCACAGTCCAAAGATGTGCAGGTCAGGTGATGGAGGAAAAGCTGGTTCCTGATTGGGTACTTTATACGGAGTCATTCCCAAACATTGAGTCTCTCTGATTGGTTAACGTGACATCCAATGTGGATCTGTCAGAATCTACAACGAAATGTGAAGTGGATGGTGATTCTCTAACTGTCAGTTTAACTGAAGGAGATTTGTTTTTTGTCTGTGATACAGAAAGTGACTGTGGTATTGGCTCGGTTTCCTTTTGCTCGTTGTTGTGATGATGTGGGAGTGGAAGGGTGTGTTTCCAGTTCCGCATGTCTGTTTATGGTCCTCTCTCTGCGCTGGAAATAACACTGAGCCTACCGCTGTTCTCAGTGGTTAGCACTGCTGCCTCACCGCGCCAGGGATCCTTCGATTCCAGTTTCGGGCGACTGTGTGTGTGTGAATTTTGCATATTCTCCCCGTGTTCGCCAAGGCGCGGTGGGGAAAGACCACTGTGTAACATCTGCCTGCCTAACGAAGAACAGGGGCCCATGCAGTCATTTGGGCTCTGCTGACGCCTCAGCTAATTACATGGGCATATGATTGAAAAAATGTACAGACCTGTATAAAAATGATAAATTCTGATCTCTGTATGTACGTTTACATATGTATGGCATGACCAACTGTACAGACCATCAAATTATTTTATGAAGAAAGTATATTTTTGAAATAAAAAAAAATATTCTCCCCGTGTCCGAGTGGATTTCCGCCGGGTGCTCAGTTTTTTCTCTCAAAATTCAAAGACGTGCAGGGAGGTGAATTGGCCATGCTAACTGCCCATAATGTTCCGGGATGTGTGGGTTAGGTGCATCAATCAGGGGTAAATGCAGAATAATGGGGAATGGGTCTGGATGGATTAATCTTCGGAGGGTCGATGTGGATTTGTTGGGCCGAAGTGCCTAATTTTACACTGTAGGGATTCTAAGAATATGAGTGTTTTCTAGGTTTGGGGTTGATGGAACTCGTTCTCAACTGCACGGAGTTGGAGAGAGATGAAAGAAAGTCCCTATTTAAAATTTTTTCTTGAGTCACGGGTTGAAAATCTGTTTTGACTGTGTGATTAATATATTTCTGAGAACTTGATTGCTAAATGTGGGCCCAGAGACCGATCTGTAACTGTTTGCTTTGCAAGTAACTACAGTATATCAGAACTACGTTGCTGCACTTTTTATTTCGGAGTATTGAACTTTACGCAGGGACTGAGAGCATTTCTCAGTCTCATACAAATGCCTGTTATCCAGCAACCATTAGCATGTTATATATGTGTCACTTTAACTTTGTATCTATCGAGTCCTTATTTAGACATTTGGCATGAAGACAACACCTGTCCATTGAGGCTCTGGTCCTCTGTGTAACAGTCAATTAGTGTTACTTCAAGACAGGTTTTATTCTGTATCCATCAAACACTGATGTAAGCAGTAAACCTTTACACTATTTGCCAGCCACTTGGAAATATTCCTCCAATCTGTGCTTATCCACTTCTGGGAGGTAAAGCATTCCTCTATTTCACAGTCTTTACATGTCAGTCTGTTACGGGACTGTAACTCAAACCTTCTGAAGTGTAACCTATTGTTTTTATTTTTTTTCTTAACCTATTGTTTTTACTCTGTAGGTGTCAGTCATTAACATAAGGCACAGTGGTTAGCACTGGTGCCTCACAGCGCCAGAGACCTGGGTTCAATTCCCACCTCAGGCGATTGACTGTGTGGAGTTTGCACATTCTCCCAGTGTCTGCGTGGGTTTCCTCCGGGTGCTCCGGTTTCCTCCCACAGTCCAAAGATGTGCAGGTCAGGTGAATTGGCCATGCTAAATTGCCTGTAGTGTTAGGTAAGGGGTAAATGTAGGGGTATGGGTGGTTTGCGCTTCGGCGGGTCGGTGTGGAATTGTTGGGCCGAAGGGCTGTTCCCACACTGTAAAGTAATCTAATCTAATAAGAAAGGGTCTCATTTAGTATTGACAATTTTGAGTGTGACCAAACACCACTTTGGACAATTTCTGGTAGGACTCCCTCCCCCCCACACCCATATCCTTTGAATATCAGCATCTGTGCATTGACAGAAAGTTTGTATTTATAACTGCAGCATTTGGTAAGGGACAATATATTGTACATTGCAGAAACTGGCAATAACAATGTTACTGCTGATGTTACACTGTTCATGTTTCTCACCAGTGGATAGCTGCATTGTATCCTAACAATTCATTGTTTTGCAGCTGACTTTGTATTTCATTCTGTAACTGCCAGTTTGTTGTTTCTAATCTTATTTTCACTCAGTTTCTGTCAATATACTGGCATGTGAGAGAGCAAATATTTCAACATTTCTAACTTTCAGATGAAATGAATGTTTTTTTTTTACTCCATCCCTGTTATGTCACAGTGACTTGTAATTGAATCTGTCAGTATGATCTGTGAGCACACAGTAGTTAGAGATAAAATGAAAGGTGAATGATGCCTCACATTTCTGTCATGCAATTGCAGGGTATATACACCACAGTTATTAATTTCTTTCAGACGTGTGTCAGTTTAAATATCTCAAAGCAGAAGACAACAAGAAAAATGAGAAGTCAGCAACATTTTTATCTGTCTGTGTGTACTCAGCTCTGAGAATGTTATCAAAACGTACCTGTCAGTTTTTTTTACGAATATAAGAACTTTGTTTTAAATCTTACACCTGTCAGTTTCTCCAATGTGAATGTTTGAGTGCAAGTTTCAATCTGTACCTGACAGTTTCAACTAAAAGAATGGATGAGTGAATTTGTACCTTCCAGTGTGTGCTCTGTGAATAAGTGAGTGTACTTAAAATATTTGGCTCTGTTTAAGATGACATTTCCTAGAAATTGCAGGAGCTCTTTTTACTTCAAGTCTCTGTTGTTCAACATGAATAAGATTTTATCTATTGCCATCCCTGTCAGGCTAGCATGGTGGCACACTGGTGCCAGGGACCCAGTTTCAATTCCAGCCTTGGCTCATTGTGCAAACTTCACACAGACATGTTCCCCATGTCTGCATTGGTTTTGTTATGGCACGGGGTAGACCCCTTTGCTCATTTAAATCCAGCAACACAGAAAAGATTTATCCCATGCAGTAATCTGTGAAAGTATGATCGGCCACGAACTAGTTAAAGTAAAGATTAACACTTTATTTATTAAAGTATAACAGACAGTGATAACTAACACTATTTACAACTCCTTCCTCTAACCTATCTTCTATAATACTAGTCCAATAGAACTCCTGATTAAGATTTACAAACAAAGCTTCTTATCTCAAAACCAGGCAGCTTTCGGTTCCTTTCTGTATTCCTGTCGTCTTTTGTTCTTCTTGGGCATTGTGCTTTACTAGTTACTGATCAATAACGGTGCTTTCAAGAGAACTATTTTTCAGGCAGTCTTCTTATCTGCTGGGGGCTTGGCAATTCTCCTCCCAATTGTTCAATTTTCCTCTGGAGCATCAGATTGTGTCATTGGTTTTTAAGAATGTCAATACACTCAGTATCAACTGGTTTGGAATTTGGTATCTTCAGGATATAATTTAAACCGATTGATTGAATTCGAATTGGTTTTTATCTCCAGGCAAACAGCTACTAGAGTTGTTCAACCAAATGTTACCTTTCTTTTCGGAACACTTGGTGCTGTCCAGTAGTTCTACTGGCTGATAACTTTATTAAAGGTACAGTACACTCACATCTTCATAACAGTTTTGGCTGGGTGCTCTAGTTTCCTTCCACAGTCCAAACATGTGCAGCTTAGCTGGATTAGCCATGGTAAATTGTCCTGGAAAAATTCATCAATGTGCAGCCTAGGTGGGTTAACTACGGTAAAGGTGTGGTTATGGGGGTCAGGTAGGGCCTATATTTGGGTGGGATGTGCTTTGGCAAGTTGTTCAGGCCGATTCTGGTTCTTTTCTGTGACCTCTACCTGTACTGGAGAAATTCTATGTACTGTAAATGAAAGTGAGACTTTTTACACTGTTGTCAGTCTCTGACACTGTAAAACAGTTTGGATAATTTCCACAACTTTCATTCTCTGGAACAGTTTATTATTGTATGCTATTTTCTGGATTGGTCAGTCTCTGGTCTGATTGTATACTTTGAATTCATTGTTCACATGTTTATAACAAGACCAGTATGAGAGTTTCTTATTCAGCATCCAATAATCTCTGGGTATTGATTTAAATGTGTACCATTTCATGTTACTGTTTAACTCTACCTTCCAGTTTATCAGCCAGTTTGTGTTAACAGACATGGGCCACTCTATTCTGGCCAGGTACAGGCCGCCGCTACAGCCTTTGACAAAGTCCCATATAAAAGACTGGTGCAAACTCAGCTCTTGGAGTCTCAAGCAAACTGGAGCTGAAATGAGATGCAGACAGGATGCAAACTATAATGATGGAAGGTTGTGTTTGTGACTGGAAGCCTGTGACCAGTAGTGTACCACAGGGATCAGTGCTGGGACCCTTACTGTTTGTTAAGTACATATTAATAATTGGATGTGAATGTAGAATGTATCATTAGTAAGCCTGTAGATGGTTTTTTTGTGTGGAAGTTTAAATGTTTCAGTGCAGTCTTGGAGTGCAAAGGACCTGTTTCTGTGCTATATTGTTCTTTGTTCTGTGAAACCGTGTTGTTGATAGTGAGGGGGATGGTTTCAGGCTACAGTATGAGTACATTGGGCAGAGCAATGACAGATGGAATTTAATCCTGATAAATGTGCATTTTGGAAGGTCTAGTAAGGGAAAGAATTACACAATGAAGGATTGGTCCCGAGGGAGTACTGAGGAACAAAGGGACCTTGGTGTACAAGTCTATAGATTGCAGACAGGCTGCTGAAGAAGGCATACAAAATGCTTTCCTTCAGTACCAGAGCTGTTGAATATAAGAGCAAAGAAGTCTTATTACAACTTTATAAAACAGATCAAATACAGCATGCAGTTCTAACTGCCACACAGTTAGAAGGATGAGATTGGCTGGAGAGGATGCAGTGGGTTGGAAAGTCTCCGTCAAAGGGGAGACTGTATGAGCTGGGTTTGGTTTCCTTGGAGCAGAGGAGGTTGAGGGAGGATCTGACTGAGATATACTAAATTGTGAAAGATACAGACAGAGTAGATTGTCTGAATCTTTCTCCCCTTGGCAGATACGTCTAAGAACAGAAAATAAAAGTTGAAGGTGCAGGGAAAGCATTTTAGAGGATATCTGAGAAAAATATTTTGACCTAGATGGTGCGTAAAGTTTGTAATATGCTGCCTGAGTGTGTGGTGGAATACTCTCACAGCATTTCAGCAACATTTGGATATGCTCTTAAGAAGCCAGGGTATAGTCGGCTATGGGCCAAGTGCAGGTAAATGGGATGAATGCAGTTTGGTGTATGTTGGACATCATGGACATAATGGGTTAAAGGGCCTGTTTCTCTGTTGTATGACTCTGTATCTCTATAACATCCTTGTAAATCTTTTCTGCACCATCTCAAGTTTAACAACATCCTTCCTGTAGAAGGATGGTGAGAATTGTATACAATCTCCTGAAAGTGGCCTCGCTCGTGTCCTGCACAGCCACTAGATGACATCCCAACTCCTACACTCAATGTTCTGACCAATGAAGGCAAGCACGCCAAAGGCCTTCTTCACCACCCTGTCTATCTGAGACTCTACTTTCAAGGAAATATGCACCTGCACTGTGTGGTCTCTTTGTTCAGCAACACTCATGAAGGGGCCACCATTAAGTGTATAACTGTTGCCCTGGTTTGTCTTACTAAAAATCAAAGTCCTCCCATGTATCTAAACGAAACTACACCTGTCACTTCTTGGCCCATTGATCCACCTGATCGAGGTCATAATTGGTTTTTTTTTTCAGTGCACAGTGATATAATTATTTGAAGACTGTTGAAGTAAAGGTAGGTGTTAATTAACCTGCGCTGTATTGTGATGGTACTCACCATCATTGGGACACTTGTGTAGCTCTATGGAGGGGAGGAGGAAGGCAGAAGGACTTTGATTTTCTCTCATGCTGTGGAGGAAAGTTGGTGTGTTGCCTCCCAGGTGCCAGGGTTCCTGATGTCTCAGATCGTGTTTTCGAGACCCTTGGAGGGGGGGAAAGCTACCCAAGTCGTGGTCCACATAGGCACTAACAACATAGATAGGAAAAGGGATGTGGCTTCAGGGCAGAATGTGAGGGAGCTAGGGTGGAAGCTTGGAGCTAGAACAAACAGAGATGTTATTTCTGGTTTGTTGCCCGTGCCATGTGCTAGCGAGGCGAAGAATATGGAGAGAGAGGAGTTGAACATGTGACTAAAGAGATGGAGTGGGAGGGAGAGTTTTGGATACCTAGATAATTGGGGCTCACTCTGGGGTAGGTGGGACTTCTACAAACAATGTGGTCTACACCTGAAGCAGAGGGGTACCAATATCCTGGGGGACATTTGCTAATGCTCTTCAGGAGGGTTTAAATGAATTCAGTAGAGGGAATAGGAACCTAAATTGTAGTTCCCGTGTCCCGTGATTGAGCGTAGTGAGGTCAGAAATATGGTTTTAATGTCGCATGAGTGTACCGGCAAGCATGAAGGTGGTTTGAAGTGTGTCTACTTCAACGCAAGGAGCATCGGGAATAAGATGGGTGGACTTGCAGCATATGTTGGTACCTGGGACTTTGATGTTGTGGTCATTTCAAACACATGATCGAGCAGGAACAGGAATGGTTGTCGTAGGTTACGGGATTTAGATGTTTCAGTATGAACAGAGAATATGGCAAAAAACGGGGAGGTGTGGCATTGTTAGTCAAGGACAGTGTTACAGTGGCAGAAAGGATGTATGAGGACATGTCTAATGAGGTAGTTTGGGCTGAGGTTAGAAACAGCAAAGGAGAGGTCACCCTGTTAGGAGTTTTCCATAGGCCTCCGATTAGTTCCAGAGATTTAGAGGAAAGGATTGTAAAGATGATTCTGGATAAGAGTAACAGAGCAGTTGTTATGGGAGACTAACTTTTCAAAATATTTACTGCAAATACTTTGAATACTTCAGATGGGTCAATTTTTGTCCAATGTGTGCAGAAGGGTTTGCTGACACAGTATGTAGACAGGCCAACCAGGGGCGAGGCAACAATGGATTTGGTACTGGGTAATGAACCCAGCCAGCTGTTAGATTTGGAGGTGGGTGAGCAGTCTGGTGAGAGTGACCACAATTCGGTTATGTTTACTTTAGCGAAGGAAAGGGATAGGTAAATACTGCAGGGCAAGATTTATAACTGGGGGAAAAGGCAATTATGGTGTGATTAGGCAAGATTTATGACGCATAGGATGGGAAAGGAAACCACAGGGGATGACACAATTGAAACGTGGAGCTTATTCAAGGAACAGCTACTGCATGTCCTTGATAAGCGTGTATCTGTCAGGCAGGGAGGAAGTGGATGATCAAGGGAGCTGTGGTTTACGAAGGAAGTTGATCTCTTGTCAAGAGGAAGGTGAAGGCTTATATTACGATGAGACGTGAAGGCGCAGCTAAGGTGCTTGAGAGTTACAAGCTAGCCAGAAAAGACCTAAAGAGAGAGAATTAAGAAGAGCCAGGAGGGGACAAGAGAAGCCTTTGACAGATAGGATCAAGGAAAACCCTTAAGCTTTCTATAGCTATATAGAATAGGAATAAAAGAATGACTAGAATAACTTCCAGGCCAATCAAGGACAGGAGTGGGAAGCGGTGTGTGCAGTCCGAGGAGATAGGAGAAGTGCTAAATGAATATTTTTCATTGTATTTTTCCAGTGTGAATACCAATGTTGTTGAGGAGAATACTGAGTTACGTGCTACTAGACTAGATTGGATATAGGTTCACAAGGAGGAGGTGTTAGCAATTCTGGGAAGTGTGAAAATAGATAATCCCCTGGGCCAGATGGGATTTATTCTAGGATTCTCTGGGAAGCCAGGAAGGAGATTGAAGGTCGTTTGGCTTTGATCTTTATGTTGTCATTGTCTACAGGAATAGTGCCAGAAGACTGGAAGATAGCAAATGTTTTCCCCTGGTTCAAGACGGGGAGTAGAGATCACCCTGGTAATTATAGATCAGAGAGCCTTACTTTGGTTGTGGGAAAAGTGTTGGAAAAGGCCAGAAGAGACAGGATTTATAATCATCTCGATAGAAATAAATTGATTAGGAATAGTCGATATAGTTTTGTGAAGAGTAGGTCGTGCCTCACAAACCTTATTGAGTTCTTTGAGAAGGTGACCAAACAGATGGAGGAGGGTAAAGCAGTTGATGCGATGTATATGGATTTCAGTAAAGTGTTTGATTAGGTGTTTTCTGTAAGGTTCCCCAACTGTAGGTTATTGCACAAAATATGGAGGCGTGGGATTGAGGGTGATTTAGCGGTTTGGTTCAGAAATTGGCTAGCTGAAAGAAGACGGAGGATGGTAGTTGATGGGAAATGTTCATCCTGTAGTTCAGTTACTAGTGGTGTACCACAAGGATTTGTTTTGGGCCCACTGATGACCTGGGTGAGGGCGCACAAGGATGGGTTAGTAAATTTGTGGTTGACACTACAGTGGAGTTGTGGACAGTGTCGAAGGATGTTGCAAGTTACAGAGGGACACCGATCAGCTGCAGAGTTGGGCTGAGAGCTGGCAAATCGAGTTTAATGTGGAAAAGTGTGAGATGATTCACTTTGGAAGGAGCAATAGGAATAAAGAGTATTGAGCTAATGGTAAGGTTCTTGGCAGTGTAGATGAGCAGAGAGACGTCTGTGTAAATGTGCATAGATCCCTGAAAGTTGCCACCCAGGTTGATAGGGTTGTTAAGAAGGCATACGGTGGTGAGCTTTTATTGGTAGAGGGATTGAGTTTTGGAACCATGAGGTAATCCTGCAGCTCTACAAAACTCTGACGTGGCCACACTTCGAAAATTGCGCCCACTGCTAGTCACCACATCACAGGAAGGATGTGGAAGCTTTGGAAAGGTTTAAGAGGCGATGTTGCCTGGTCTGGAGAGAATGTTTCATGAGGAAAGGCTGAGGAATTTGAGGCTTCATTAGAGTGAAGAAGGTTGAGAGGTAACTTAATATAGACAAATAAAATAATCAGAGGGTTAGATAGTGTGGGCAGTGAGAGCCTTATTCCTCCGATGGTGATGGCTGGCACGAGGGGACATCGCTTTAAATTGAGGGGTGATAAATATAAGACAAATGTCAGAGTAGTTTCTTTCCTCAGAGTAGTAGGGGCATGGAATGTTCTGCCTGCAACTATCGTAAACTTGCCAAATTTAAGGGCATTTAAATGGATTTTGGATAAACATATTGATGAAAATGCAATAGTTTTTGTTTAAACAGTTAGCTTTAGAGGAATGGCAGTGAAGGCAGTGCAATGTTCCTCCTGCAACATGTATGAGGTGAGGGATGCCATCGACGTCAAGGGCCTGTACTGCGCTGTATTCTTCTATGTTCTATGTTCTAATACTGCGCTGCATGTTCTATTATCTCACTAAACCTTTCCTACTCCGTTGTTTCAAAATACAATTACATGATCGCATTGAGTATTTAAGAAAATGGTATTGAGTTTTCTTAGGTAAAAGAAATTACTGCAGATGCTGGAAACCAGATTCTGGATGAGTGGTGCTGGAAAAGCACAGCAGTTCAGGCAGCATCTGAGGAGCAGTAAAATTGACGTTTCGGGCAAAAGCCCTTCATCAGGAATACAGGCAGAGTGCCTGAAGGGTGGAGAGATAAATGAGAGGAG
>NW_025215041.1:54806-60125 GCF_004010195.1 Chiloscyllium plagiosum
GGTACTGTTGGGGACGTCTGGAGAGGAAAAAACGGAGGGCTTGGAGGCCCTGGTCATGGCGGATGGAGGTGTAGAGGGATTGGATATCCATGGTGAAGATGAGGCGTTGGGGGCCAGAGAAATGGAAGTCTTGGAGGAGGTGAAGGACATGGGTAGTGTCTCGAACTTATGTGGGGAGCTCCTGGACTCGGGGGGGATAGGACAGTGTCGAGGTAGGTAGAAATGAGTTCAGTGGGGCAGGAGCATGCTGAGACAATGGGTCAGTCAGGGTGGCCAGGCTTGTGGATCTTGGGAAGGAGGTAGAACCGGGCAGTGCGGGGTGCCCGGACTATGAGGTTGGAAGCTGTGGGTGGGAGATCTCCTGAGGTGATGAGTTTTCTTGTATTTTATAATAGACTTCATAGGAATGCAGGGCTATTTGTAGAACATGAAAGTTACTTTGATACAATGGCACAAGAAGTCTTTTTGATGAAGATAGAGTCATAATAAATCTGTTCCTACAAGTTGGAGAAATGGAGAATGATGTTGTGCTAAAGGTGGGGATGGCAACTCCTCTGCAACCATTATACATTGATGGAAATGGGATGCTGTCTGAATGGGAGTAGAATTGTTAGCTGGATGTTTCTGACTGCTGTAGACCACAGTGACTTCATGTGAGAGTGATACTTCATTTTGATTGTATCATTTTCTGTTGCCTGCAGTGTATATGGAAACTCCATAACTGTTAGTCCGACTCTGCAGTTATGATGTTTGTATTTTGAACTAATTTTGAATGAGGCAGTTGCTGTGTGCATGCCGACAGTAATGATTCTCTATTATCAGGAAAAAAAAACAAATTCCTGGAGAAAATCCGTTCTGAATAACAGTCACTGGCCCCAAAACATTAACTCTGCTTTCTGTCAACAGATGCTGCCAGACATGCTGGATTTTCTTTCAGCAATTTCAGCTTTTGTTTCTAGCCTCTAGCATCTGCAGTTTTATTTGTCAAGCTTTGACAGAGAATGGGTGTTTGGAATTCATGTGACTGGATGTGACAACTATTCATTAAAGGGTTAACTCTGTCCTGCCCAAAAACTAATAAATTAATAACACTGTTTCATCCTGTAAATTGGTGACTTTTGTCTGATTTCCTTCTATTTCTGTATTTAACATCTATGTTATATATGGTTTTGAAATAATGTTACAGTCTGATTTTCTTTTCCATCTTGATTTTAACTTTAAAAATGTCACATTAAATGGAGATTCAATGCCTTTCCCAGGCATCTATTTCAGATAAGAATTCAGTCTAAACCCCTTGAAAAATGCTGTACATATCGATGGGCTTGACAATATTAGGCAAGAACTATCAAAAGCTGATTGACAGATGTTCGCAGTTAAATGGATGGCTTGAAATGGGAAACCTTCAAAAATGAAATAACAAGAGTCCAGGGACAGTCTGTTCCTGTTAGGGTGAACGGCAAGCTGGAAAGTGGAGGGAATACTTGATGACGGAGAAATTGAGGTTTTGGTTAAGAGAAAGAAGGAAACATATGTCAGGTATACACAGCAGAGATTGAGTGAATCCTTAGAAGAAGAAAAGACAGCGGGAGTACTTAAGAGGGAAATCAGGAGGGCAAAAAGGGGACATGAGATAGTTCTGGCCAATAATTTTAAGGAGATTCCCAAGGGATTTTATGAATACATTAAGGACAAAAGGGTAAGGAGGGAGAGATTAGGGCCTCTCAAAGATCAGCAAGGCAGCCTTTGTGTGGAGCTGCAGAAGTTGGGAGAAGATTCTAAATGAGTATTTTCCATCACTGTTTACTGTGGAGAAGGACATGGAAGATATACAATGTGGGGAAATAGATGGTGACATTTCGTAAAATGTCCATATTACAGATGAAGTAGTACTGTATATGTATTGAAATGCATCCCCAGGGCCTGATCAGACGTACTCTAGAATTCTGTGGGAAGTTACGGAAGTGATTGCAGAGATTATTTTTTATAATCGATAGTCACAGGTTAGATTTGATTAGATTAGATTACTTACAGTGTGGAAACAGGCCCTTCGGCCCAACACGTCCACACCGCCCCGCCGAAGCGCAACCCACCCAGACCCCTACATTTACCCCTTACCTAACACTAGGGGCAATTTAGCATGGTCAATTCACCTAACCTGCACATCTGGTGAGGTGCCAGAAGACTAGAGGTTGGCTAACATGGTGCTAGAATTTATGGAAAGTGGTAAGGAAAATCCAGGGAACTTTAGGCTGGTGAGCCTGCCATCAGTGTTGGCAAGATGTTGGAGGGAATCCTGAGGGAGAGAACTTACACGTATTTCGACATTCAAGGACCGATTCGGGACAGTGAAGATGGTTTTGTGCATGGGAAACCATGATACTCAAACTAATTTGAGGTTTTTGAATAAGTAAAGAAGAGAATTTCCCCATGGAGACTGGTTAGCAAGGTTAGATCTCATGGAATACAGGGAGAGCTCACCATTTCGATACAGAACTGGCTCAAAGATAGAAGACAGAGGGTGGTAAAGGAGGGTTGTTTTTAAGACTGGAGGCCTGCGACCAGTGAAGTGCTACAAGGATCGGTGCTGGGTCCACTATTTTTTGTTGTTTATATAAATGCTTTGGATGTAAACATAGGATGTATAGTAAGTAAATTTGCAGATGACACCAAAATTGCAGTGTAGTGGACAGCGAAAAAAGTTACCTCAGATTAGAATAGGATCTTGATCAGATGGGCCAATGGGCTGAGGAGTGGCAGATGGAGTTTAAATCAGATAAATGAGAGGTGGTATATTTTGGGAAAGCAAATTTTAGCAGGACTTATGTTTTTAATGTGAAGCTCCTAGGGAGTATTGCTGAACAAAGAGACTTTGGAGTGCAGGTGCATAGTTCCTTGAATGTAGAGTCGCAGGTAGATAGGATATTGAAGAAGGCATTTGGTATGCTTTCCATTATTGGTCAGAGTTTTGAGTACATGTTGCGGCTGTACAGGACATTGGTTAGGCCACTGTTGGAATATTGCATAAAGTTCTGGTCTCCTTCCTATCAGAAGGATGCTGTGAAACTTGAAAGGGTTCAGAAAAGATTAACAAGGATGTTGCCAGGGTTGGAGAATTTAAGTTAGAAGGAGAGGCTGAACAGGCTGGGGCTGTTTTCCCTGGAGCGTCAGAGGCTGAGGAGTGACCTTATAGAGGTTTATAAAATCAAGAGGGGCATGGATAGGTTAAATAAACAAGGTATTTTCCCTGGGGTGGGGAGTCCAGAACTGGAGGGCATAGGTTTCGGGTGAGAGGTGCCTTTTAAATCTTGCCCCTAAGGGGAAACATTTTTATGCAGGTGGTGGTGTGTGTATGGAATGAGCTGCCAGAGGAAGTGGTGGAGGCTGGAACAATTCCAACATTTAAAGGCATCTGTAAGCGTGCATGAATAGGAACGGTTTAGAGGGAGATGGGCCAAGTGCTGGCGAACGGCACTAGTGCTGCCAAATGGGAGGTGATTATTTTTGAATATCTGATTGGCATGGATGAGTCAGACCGAATGGTCTGTTTCTGTGCTGTGCATCTCTATAACTCTATGGCTGTGAATTATAACAATTATTGGCAAATGGGGTGATGTACATAAAGAATGGAGAGAGAGAAAAAAAAATGTAATTCCTCCGAGGTAGTTGACTCTTGATTTGAAAATTTTTCTCTAGAAACTGAGTCAACGTGTGTCTAATTCAATCTGCTCTGTAACTGTGGAAAGGATGTTCTTCAGTCTGACTGCAGTAACATACCTGTTGTTTTTTAGAAGGAACTGATCACACTTAGCTTTGTACCAAGGACATATTGCACTATCTTGGTCCTTCAAGTAATTGTCTGGAGGAAGACAGAAGAGACATCATCTGTAAATCAACATTGAGTCAATGAAATAATTTAATAATCATTAGGCTGTTTTTCCTTCAAGACAGCAATTCCAACAGGACCACAGGGCTGATTCTATTCTTGGCCTGATCTGCTCTTTAGTGATTGTATCAAAATATTTTGTACCAATTCACTGAGAACCAATACTAACCAACACCTCTACAAATGGGATAATCTGATGCCAGTGTGTGTCTGGATATGACAGTTTCCTTATCTAGCCATACCTGTCAGTTCCTCCTCAATGAATGTGTGAGAACAATTATCAAGATGTACCTGTTAAATGCTGCTCTGTGAATATCTGAGTGATAATTACAATCAGTATAATCTGTGCATACATGTGAGTGAATGCAGCTATGAATCTGTCCCTGTCACTCTCTGGTAAATATATTTACATTTTCTCATCAAAAAGACAAATAGGGACAGACTGATAACTACACTCATACATTCACAGAACATAAACCGACAGGTGCAGATTGATAACTGAACTCATGTATCCACATAGAGGAAACTGCCAGGGACTGGTTGATAAATAGATTTCATTCATTTTCAATAAATAGAATCAGTCCCTATGTGTTTCTCTGATGTGGATATGAGAGTTTAATTATCAATATATACCTGTCAGTTTCTGCCCAGCGAATATACATACCAATCTGTCCCTAACAGTTTCTGCTGTGTGTCGGAGTGCAGTTGTCAACCTGAACCTGTCAGTTTCAGCTATGATAATGTGAGTTTCGATATTAGTCTTGACCTGTCAGTTTCTGCTGTATGAATATTAAATGTAGTCATCAATTTGTTCCCAGTTTATTCTGTGAGAATGTAGATATTGATCTCTACCTGTTACCTTAAGCTATATCAATATGTGAGTGCAATTATCAGTGTCTGTCAGGTTTTGCTATTTGACCCCAGAGTATCATTGTCGATCTGTTTCTACTATGTCAATGTGACAATGTAGATACCAATCTGTCCCTGTCAGTTTCTTTCCTGTTAATATGTGAATACAGGGATTGATCAGTACCCATCAGCTTCTGCTCTGTGAATGTGGCTGTATTAATTAGACTAGCTGTCAGTTTCAGAAATGTGAATGTGGGAATACAGTTATCACTCTCGACCTGTCAATTTCTTCTTTGTCAAAATGAGTGTAACTGTCAATCTGTATCTTTCAGACTCTGCTGTTTGAAGACATAAATATAGTTATCAATCTGTAGCTGTCAGTTTCTGCTTGGTGAATATGTTTGTGTAATTGCCAATTCTTCCAGTTTCTACTATATGAATGTGTGAGCTGAGATTTCATCTGTCGCAATCAGTTTCTGCTTTGTGACTGTGAGAGATCAGTTATCAATCTTTCCCTGTCAGGCTCTGTAGTGTCAGTGTTTGAGTGTATTTATTAATCTTTCCCTGTCAGTTTGTGTGACTGTAGT